>NC_141042.1:3087500-3237500 GCF_052040795.2 Danio rerio
CGTGAAAGTTTTTAAATTAATATTTATAAAAACAAAGGTTTGTCTTTAGACTTCATTTTCAAATAGATACAGAAAATAAAAATAAGACATTTTAGCTTTTACAGATACACAGAAAAAGATAACAAAAATGCTGCCACTTCAGCCTAAACGGCAGCTATGTTGTGTTCACTCTGGCCTTTTTCATCGCACTGTGCAAAAACAGAAGAGCATCGACTGTGCCTGGATTCGGACGATTCCGCCTCGCCTCCAAAATGCAGCCAGCAGCACTGAATGAGCGTTTACTCGCACCTCTTTTTGTAGGAATAAACTAGATTCTCCTCGCAAGGTGCAGCAGTCGCGTAAATAACAATCTTGTTTCTCCCAGAACAATAGCAGATTTTCCTCTGATGACTCCTGTAGCTGAAACTTTGAACAGCTACTCTTGCACTTCATCTATTATTTTGAGCGTCTCATCTATTCTGCAAAGCCCACTCTGCTTTTTTGCTGGTCCACTGCCATGCCCCGCATCCGTGCATCACTAGTGTGTAGGTATAGTGTGTTCACAGCCATACTGGGATGATATAAACACAAGTCACATTTTTTATTTTCTGATGTTAAAACGGGATCCAAATTCCTCCTGATTTGAGGCCCACCGCAACGTGACGTAGGAGTGCAGATTCCCTACCCACCAAATTGATTGACAGCTGCGAATTAGCAAGTCTCATAGTAACATGTGTAATCATATCAACAAGACAGGAGGTGCGCAAAGCAATCAGAATTAAAAGATCTGTTCAGCTCTCTGTGATCATCAGTCATCATCAAATATGATCAAGAATAAGTTTTACAAGTTTAACACGTTTTTAAAACAGTGCGTGTTTGTAATAAAAACAGTAAAATCACTATAATTCATCACCACAGCCGTAAGTGTAGTGGTTTTCTTGGTTTTTCTCTTACTAAATCAAACTCAGTCTGGAGGTTATGAATATCAGAAGAATATACTTTATTGTCGACAACAAAGGAGAACTTTTAGGAGACCCCCAGTAGCATCTCTGTCTGAAAAATTCTGCCTCACTCCTGTTCTGGCCTTATTTAAATACCCTTTTACATCCGTTGTTTTCCTTTGTTCTCTATATATTACACAAGATCCCTCCTAGTTTAACCCCTGACCCCAAATTCCACCTCTGACATCTGTTTCCTGAGACACCTCGGGCTTTTTTACCACTCTCTTTTCATACCTTTTTTATGACCCTTAGTTGTTTCCTCAGGCCATTTCCCCTTTCTAACTCTACATAACACTTTAATTGTTTTAATGGTATGCAAGTCTACAAGCAGATTATACACATACAATTTGAATATATAGATTAACTTCACACTTTAAAAAGTATAAAATCCACCTCATAAGTCAGCACAATTATAAAAGAAGACGCTTCAATTCCAAATTGTGGACGTTAAGTCAGGTTTATTTTGTACATTAACATGGATATCCACACAGTAGTGGATATTAACGTGTATCCTGTCACATTTGCTGTTAAACGCACACGTTCTGTCTGTATCTGTCTGTGTGTGTGCTTGGACTTAGTAGTGACATTGTGTGTGACTCATCATTGCAGAAAGGCTTGAATTAACTCCATGACTAATACATCAAATAATCATTGGGAAAGTTCTTACTGTAGTATTTCTCATAAATCTTATGTGAGATCTGCCGCCTCCATGTCTGTCACTGTGCTGTTTATCTGATGCAGCCGGGACACACTGACATGTGGGAACAGTGGGCGGGGAGAACTAGCTCATTTGCATTAAAGGCACAGGCAACAAAAACAACTTCAGTGTGTTCAGAGTGCAAAATTCCAAAACTCTGAAAGGTCTACTAAATAATCTGTTGAGCGTTTTGGGCTGGAACTTTACAGACACATTCTGGCGACACAAAAGACTTATTGTGCTGGATCAATAAGCAAAATATTAGTATTCAGAATCCATAAGTTAATGCCTATTCATTTAGCTTCTTTTAAATTGTAGTTGCCATAGAAACTTTCTGACAGTTAGAATCAGTTATTTGCCTCATTTAAAAAGAACACCCTACAAGAAGACACTTACAATCCACTCATCCTGTTATCATCTGTAAGTTTATTATCTGTTTGTGTTTATATTCTATCTTAGATATTATTGTTATGTACATAGATAACTATTGCTCATTTTATGTACATCTTTTTACATAGTTTCACTCTGTTTCAACATACTCAATGTGGCATGGAATAAAGCAGCATTCTCCCACAATCTCACGTGTTGGAAAGAGTTTATCTGTCTGTCTAACTCTGACAAGAGAGACGCCAGAGTGAGGGCAGAACACTTATCTTAAATCTTGAAAAGGTTAAAATAGGTGCCCTTTAAATACAAGTAGTCAGATACATGAAGTAAACCTAAATGTGCCCAGATGAGGCTTTTAAATTCTGTGGTGCATTTTTAATAACTTGCGCACCGATCTGTCCTCCCTCACCTATATCTTGCACTGTTAAACTCTGCTAGAGAGCCATCTGCTGTTTACAGACTTAAACTAGCCTATAGCCTATTAAAATGAACTTGTTTGCTTAATTTCAGTTGTGAAGGAGGAGAGTGAAGAACTGAATGAAGACGAGGAGAAACATCAGGTCAAAAGTGAAGAAAAAACCCAATCAGAGACTGAACAAAGTATGTCAGTGAAAGGAACAGCGGTAAATAGTTGGACCTGCACTCAGTGTGGAAAGACTTTGAGCTGCAAAAGCAATCTCAAAAAACACATGAGGATCCACACTGGAGAGAAACCTTACCAGTGTTCACACTGCGACAAGAGATTCAGTTTTTTACAAAACCTGAAAGCACACGAGAGGACTCACACTGGAGAGAAACCTTACACATGTTCACACTGCGACAAGAGATTTGGTCATTCAGAAGTCCTAAAAACACACATGAGGATCCACACCGGAGAGAAACCGCATCACTGCACTGATTGTGGGAAGAGTTACACATGTTTATCTGCTCTACGGCAACACACAAAAAAATATCACAGTAAGTAGATCATCTAAAGATCCAGGTTGCAGTATTTAGGATAAAGACTGTCCCAGCAAAACCACAACTAGACAAATGAGGTGTCAAGACAAGCCCAGATGTCGGTTATAAAGTAGTTGGAGCATTTTTAATTACTCGCGCCGCTAATCACAGTCATTGAGAAGTGTAGGGTGTACTCACACTATGTACAATGTTAATAGCTTAAACTGTTGCCTGTTTACAAGCGTGAAGTCCTGTGAAGGAGCTCCGGATGGAAAGTTTTGTTTTGTGTTTACCACATAGTTTACATTTAGTCATTTAGCAGACGCTTTTATCCAAAGCGACTTACAAATGAGGACAAGGAAGCAATTTACACAACTAAGAGCAACAATGAATAAGTGCTATAGGCAAGTTTCAGATCTGTAAAGTCTAAGAAGGGAAGTATAAGTAGTATTAGTATTTTTTTTTTTTTTGAGTACAGTTGGTGTGATATTCAGAGAGGCAATTGCAGATTAGGAAGTGAAGTGGAGACTAAATAGTTGAGTTTTTAGTCGTTTCTAGTTAAAGTTGTTGCACATCCGCCGGTTCCTGCCTCAAAATGAGCGAGTTTGGAAGTGTTCAGGAAAAACAAAACACCAGCAAAGAAACTCGAAACAGAGGAACATTTACACCTCACTGCCAGCTAGCGTTTCAGAAGTGTAAATGCAGACCAACAGAGACAGCGCGCAGAAGTATAAATGCACAGCTACGCGCGTTGCATGCGCCGTGGGTTATGCGCCTGTTGTACCTTCAGTGTCAGTGAAAGACTGTCCCAGCAAACTCACAAGCAGACAAATGTGCCCAGATGAGGCTTTTTAAATATGTGGAGCATTTTTAATCACTTACGCATCGATCTCGCCTCTCTCACTATTTTTCTCGCACTGTTGAGCCCTGCTAAAGCGCCATCTGCTGTTTACAGACTTTAAAAAAGCCTCTTAAATGAACTTATTTGCTTAATTTCAGATGTGAAGGAGGAGAGGGAAGAACTGAATGAAGATAAAGAGAAACGTCATGTCAAGAGTGAAGAAAAAACCCAATCAGAGACTGAACAAAGAATGTCAGTGAAAGGAACAGCTGTAAAACGTTTCACCTGCACTCAGTGTGGAAAGACTTTGAGCTGCAAAAGCACTTTCATTAAACACATGAGGATCCACACTGGAGAGAAACCTTACCAGTGTTCACACTGCGACAAGAGATTCAGTTTTTCACAAAGCCTGAAAACACATGAGAGGACTCACACTGGAGAGAAACCTTACAAGTGTTCATACTGCAGCAAGAGTTTCAGTCAATCAGGAGTCTTAAGAAAACACATGAGGAGCCACACTGGAGAGAAACCGTATCGCTGCACTGCTTGTGGGAAGAGTTACACACGTTCAGCTTCTCTACGATTACACACAAAAAAATATCACAGTAAGTAGATCATCTAAAGATCCAGGTTGCAGTATTTAGGATAAATACTCTCACTGGAAACTCACAACTAGACAAATGAGGTGTCAAGACAAGCCCAGATGTCGGTTTTAAAATAGTTGGAGCATTTTTAATTACTCCCGCACGCTAATCACAGTCATTCAGAAGTTAAGGGTGTACTGACACTATGTACAGTGTTAATAGCTTAAACTATTGCCTTAAACCAGGCTGAAGTACGCTTGTCCCCCCTCCCGTCTTCTTCAACGGCCCACACTTGCATTAAATTCAGGCCTGGGCACGCTTACATTATCGATGATGCGCTGTTCAGCGAGTGCTTTCGCTCAGCACAGTGGAGATTTCTTTAGTTATATCGGTTTAGTTGTTTGATATGCGGAGACACGCAGTCCAATATTTCGCCAAACAGATCAGCCACTTTTGACGCTCATAAACAACCATAAAGTCCTCTTGCTGCAGGAATTAGGAGGTCTGCTGAAGGTGCAGCTGTGGTGCGGTGATGGGTTTGCGTCTTTAATAAACTGCGACAGTTTGCGTTTATTGAACAGTAAGAATGATTAATATGAAACAGTCCCTTAAAGGGTCACATAACACCAAAGCACATATTTTGAGCTGTTGACAGTTGTATATGCGTCCCACACTGCTATAAAACTATTAGGACACATATATCTCACTAAAATTGATTGTTTTTGCATTATTTCAAGCAAATTCGTACTTCCGGTTTGAAACTAATTTTTGAAGCTGCGTCACGGCCGTGAGATCTTAGCGTGTATTCCAGCGTGTAGACTGGATGTCTGTACCTGGGAGACCGTATTACGTCTCTGAGTGTGTTGTATTCATTCATGAGTATGACTTGGTTTAAACCAATCAGCACGCTCTTATGTATGTGCTGCAACTTCATTAATATGCATGATAGCTTCGAAGACTGTACCTGAAGCAGTATTCAGACGGCAGAGAGATGCAACGTTGTGTTGCCAAAAGGAGTGGGAAAAGAATAAGAATTGTTTGGAGATGCGGGTCGTCAGTGTTGATTTTATAATGTGCTGCAGTGAAGGTTATGTTTTCATTTTCTCTCTATGAGAGCGCAGCTGGACTCACGTGTGGAGCAGTGTCTTCTTTAAAAAAGACGCAGCTCCGGTATGTGTTGATTGTCCTGTCTTTACAGATTTGGTAAGTGTGCAATCAGCGCCCGTTCTTGGTTCATTTAAATCGCAAAGTTATAGTTTGTATGGTCAGCAGTACTCTTACAGTGTTTAAAGACAGACCTTAGTCAAAATGATTTGCAAGTTACTTAGTTTACGTTAATATCACTACAATATTATGGGCTGAAGGATCTGCTGTAAATGCTGCTCTTGAAGTGTAAATATGTGAACACTGCAAGCAAACTATTGCTGACTGTCGTGTATAATTTTCACCGCATTTTGTGACAGGATAGTCTGCACACACACGGCTTTCTGACCTACCGAGTGCATCTGAGTTACCGAGAAATGCAGAGGTTTTTTCTCTTATACGACGTGCGGTATCAAATAGTCACAGTCTTTCTCCCCTGAGTCTGTGTGTTGGTTTTTCCTCTGTGAAAATCAGCGCGTGCCCAAATGGAAACTCCCATTTTTATTCAAATCCTTCCTCTTTTCCCTCCCCCGACACTCCCACTTAAACAGAGCTAGATACGCCCACTTTCCTGACTTTTCCAAACTAGAGGTGTGAAAACATCCTGCTGACACAGAAGTTTCATGGCCTTTTAAAAGTCACGTCTGTCTTCTGTTTCGGGCTCAGGCGCGCTTTCACTCTAACTGCAAGTGTACCAAGCCTGAGCCCAAGTGAACCGCGCTCTGGTACACCTTAACCGGGCCAGGGCCGGCTACGTGGACAGCGCCTGAGCTTGATTCAGAGCACTCACACTTCTAAAACGATCAGGGAAACGGGCCTGGGCACGGTTTAAATAGCACAGTGTGAGTACATCCTTAAGTGGAGTTTCACAAACTAATTTTGAAAGGAGCACGTGATCTGATTGAGCACTACTGGCCGCTCATCTGTAGTCAGTAATACTCCAATCAGAGTGATCCTAGCTTACTATAAATGGATCATTTTCTCTTAATCTTAGTTTTGGAAGAATCCCCCCGTCCACCCCATCTCCTCCTTTTCCTCTCTTTTCTAAAGAGGGAGCTCTCGAGACAGAACTGATCTCCTGATATGCTTATTGACCAGGCAGGAGCCCTGGGCTCAAATATCTCCAAGCTCAGGGTTCTCTCCCGGCACAGCATGCCAAATCTGCTGTAAATGCTAAGCATATCTAAGTGAGAACTCTTGAAAGTACATTTGGAGTTTGGGAAGACAGAGCAAATGGAAAGTGATCAGCACAACAAAACCTTTTATTCACACATGCTCATAAACATTTACAGTGTCCACACGTGTGTTTTAGACAGTAATGATTGCACTGTCAAGACTTTCTAGAGGAACTGTTAACAACTTGCACTTATTTATGTAATTTTCAGATGCGACTGTGACGGAGGAGAGTGAAGAACTGAATCAAGATGAAGAGAAACATCAAGAAAAAACCCAATCAGAGACTGAACATAGTATTTCAGTGAAAGGAACAGCTATAAACAGTTTCACCTGCACTCAGTGTGGAAAGAGTTTCCGCTGCAAAAGCAGTCTTAATGATCACATGAGGATCCACACTGGAGAGAAACCTTACAAGTGTCCACACTGCGACTGGAGATTCAGTTGTTCGCAAAACCTGAAAACACACATGAGGACTCACACTGGAGAGAAACCTTACCAGTGTTCATACTGCAGCAAGAGATTCAGTCATTCAGGAGTCCTAAAAACACACGTGAGGATTCACACTGGAGAGAAACCGTATCACTGCACTGCTTGTGGGAAGAGTTACAGAGATTTTTCTTCTCTGCGACAACACACGAAAAACCTTCACAGTAAGTAGATCATCTTAAGCAGGGGTCACCAATCTCAGTTCTGGAGGGCTGGTGTCCCTGCAGGGTTTAGCTCCAACTTGCCTCAACAATCCTGCCTGGATGATTCAAGTATACATAGTAAGACCTTGATTAGCTTGTTCAGGTGTGTTTGATTAGGGTTGAAGCTAAAATCTGCAGGACACCGGCCCTCCAGGAGCAAGTTTGGTGAACCCTGATCTAAAGGTTCTGGTTGCATTATTTGGGATAATTGTGGAGTTAATAGAATGTTTATAATGCTAAATGATATAAGTATGATGTGGTTTTGTCGTCACTCTCATGACATTCAGGCTGTTCACATATTGCATCTTTTGCAAACGCAAGTTAACAAAGAGGAAGTAGTGCGAGTCGCACTTTCCACTTATTTTTGACACAAAGTGAACGGCTCCATAAACAACAATAAAGGACACAGCAGATGCTGTTATTCTTCTTAGCAGAGACTCAGGAGATCTTGGGTTCGGTTGTACCTTCAGTGTCAGTGAAAGACTCAAATCTAGACAAATGTGCCCAGATGTCGGCGTTTAAAGTAGTTGGAGCATTTTTAGTTACACACACCGTCGGCTACATCACTATAGTATGTGATGGCAAAGTTTGAAAAGATAGAGCAAATGAAAAGCGAAAGCTTCATCTATATTATTATAGTTGTAGTTACAACCCTAAATCAGAAAAAGTTGGGACAGTATGGAGAACGCAAATGAAAACAGAAAGTAGTGACTTCTAAATTTACTGTGACTTGTATTTCATTGCAGACAAAACAACAAACATTATTTCATGTGTTTTTCCTCATTTATTTTCCTGCAACACATTTAAAAAATAGTTGGGACAGGAGCAGTTCAGGCCTTGTAATCGGGTAAATTGGTGAAATAATGAAGTGATTGGAAACAGGTGATGTCAACAGGTGTTTGTAATTATGATTGTGTACAAAAGCAGCATCCAAGAAAGGTCTAGTCCTTTAGGAGCAAAGATGAGCCGAGGATTGCCAGTTTGCCAACAAATACATGAGAAAGTTATTGAAATATTTTTAAAACAATGTTCCTCAAAGAAAGAGAAATGAGCCCAGATGTCGGCTTTTAGTAGTAGTTGGAGTATTTTGAATTACTCGCGCACACTAATCACAGTCATTCAGAAGTTTAAAGTGAATTTGGAGTTTGACACTTTGACAGAGCAAATGGAAAGTGATCAGCACAACAAAACCTTTTATTGACACATGCTCATAAACATTTACAGTGTCCACACGTGTCCAGGGCTGCAGCTCTGCAGTTTTGCTCCAACCCTGATCAATCAGCTGATATAACTAAAGGTGTTCATGACTCTGTGCAGAGCTGCGGCCCTCCAGGAATTGAGTTTGAGACCTAGAAGAACTGTTCAAAACTAACCTTTTGAATTTAACTTTCAGAAGTGACGGTGAAGGAGGAGAGTGAAGAACTGAATGAAGATGAGGAGAAACATCAAGAAAAACCCCAATCAGAGACTGAAGATAGTATTTCAGTGAGAGGAACAGCAGTAAATAGTTTGACCTGCACTCAGTGTGGAAAGAGTTTCACCCGCAAAAGCGGTCTCAATGATCACATGAGGATCCACACTGGAGAGAAACCTTTTAAGTGTCCACACTGCGACTGGAGATTTAGTATTTCACGAAACCTCAGATCACACCTAAAGCTCCACACTGGAGAGAAACCTCACCAGTGTTCACACTGCAGCAAGAGATTCAGTCATTCAGGAGTCCTAAAAGCACACTTGATGATCCACACTGGAGAGAAACCTTACAAGTGTTCACACTGCGGCAAGCGATTCAGTGTTTCTAAAAACCTGAAGACACATGAGAGGATTCACAGTGAAGAGAAACCTTACCAGTGTTCACACTGTGACAAGAGATTCAGTTTTTCACAAAACCTGAAGACACACTTGAGGATTCACACTGGAGAGAAACCGTATCACTGCACTGCTTGTGGGAAGAGTTACACATATTCGTCTTCTCTACAATTACACACAATAAACTGTCACAGTAAGTAGATCATCTAAAGGTCCAGGTTGCATTATTTAGGATAAAGACTGTCCCAGCAAACCCACAACTAAACAAATGTGCCCAGATTAAGGCTTTTAAAGTGGTTTGAGCATCCTAACTCCTAAATATTTACAGTTTGCCCACATGTATTACACCACCCAACCTACCTTGAGCTGGGATCAAATCGGCAACTCTTTGCATGGGAGTCGGTTGCTCTAACAAGAAGGCTAAAGATCATGGCCTCTAGTGTCTGTCGCTAAAGCATCTGTAGAGGTCAGAGGAGTGGGGTTTACCTGCACAGCACTTCATTAGCTGGTCTCCATTACTCTCAGCCCCCTAAACCTCACTCCCATCCAGGTCACGGCACCAATGTGACCCTGCCGGTTCTACACCCCCAACCTGCTCCGAGCTGGCCTCTGTTGCACAAGGATATATGACCTCATCGGAAATAAAATTCAATGCATAAAGTTTTTGTAAAGTATTTGACTGCTTTAGTACTAAATGTACAAAACTTTACCAAAAAAAAAACATTTTTCTTCACGAAATTAGATTGAAAGGCCAGAGAAAGCCTGTGCAGTATGATCGGAAGTGGACAAAAGGCTTTTAAGGCATGTTTTTGAACTGGAATGTGTCTCTCTTGTTGACCTGTGATCAGATCCAGCAAAATGTGCCTTATTAAACTGCGATGGAAACACTTTAGCTGCGTCCCAAATGGCACATTATACACTATGCACTATGTACTTATGCACTTCCACACTCAGCAGGATAGTATATGTATGTAGTGTCGTCCCAAATGGCTCACTAATGTTTTTTTACTAAGCGGAAATTCAAACCGTTTCTCTGATGACGTTTGACGGTTGCTAAATCAGTGAAATAAACGACCGAATTATCAAATAATACCTGCCGTGAGTAAAACCGCATTCACCATCGGGAGGCGCTATAATCACTCTCGTAGGAGAATTTTGCTTTCACCATTCAAAATAAATAAAGTTATTCAACATGTGCGCCCGATAGCTCCGCCCCTTCCGCTACGTAAGCAATTACCATTTCAGTATTAATGTTATTATATTATTAGTGACCTCCAGAATCAAGAGCGCCTGTGCTCCGCGTCTGACATTGTCTTCTGAGGCGCATTAATTTCGAAAAGATTGATGCAGCTTCTCCTACTGCAGCAAACGCAGTTTTTACTGTTGATATTTGGCGCCAGTTAATCAGGAAGTGACGATTTTGTTCGCTTTGACTCGTTGGATGGAAACGCTGCTTCATTCGCACAACTTTTATGTGATAATCCAGTTTTGCGCATAAAGTTTATTCGCATTTTTGGATGGAAACATAGCTAGTCATGTTTAATTCGCTGTCTCCCTCTGTCTCATCTGCGGAGTCATCCTTGCCTTTCTCATGGTAATCTTCATAAACATGCCTTTCAACGATGCGTGACAGCCTTGGTTGAAAAAGAGCTGCGCACTGCAGCACGCAGGCACACAATGACAACAAATAGATTGATTGCATCAAACAGGCGTTCAAATTGCGCAATGACATGAAATAATAAAGATCGCACTACCAAACACATGAAAACGAAAGTAACGACTGTGGTTTAAAAATGTAACGAGCAGAAAGTACAGATATTTGTGTAAAAGTGTAAAGAGTAAAAGTTGTCAGAAAAATAGTGTAGTAAAGTACTGTGGGCGAAGCAGTGGCGCAGTAGGTAGTGCTGTCGCCTCACAGCAAGAAGCTCGCTGGTTCGAACCTCGGCTCAGTTGGCGTTTCTGTGTGGAGTTTGCATGTTCTCCCTGCCTTCGCGTGGGTTTCCTCCGGGTGCTCCGGTTTCCCCCACAGTCCAAAGACATGCGGTACAGGTGAGTTGGGTAGGCTAAATTGTCCGTAGTGTATGAGTGTGTGTGTGGATGTTTCTCAGAGATGGGTTGCGGCTTGAAGGGCATCCACTGCGTAAAGACTTGCTGGATAAGTTGCCGGTTCATTCCGCTGTGGCGACCCCGGATTACTAAATGGACTAAGCCGACAAGAAAATGAATGAATGAATGAAGTACTGATACCAGAAAAATCTACTTAAGTACAGTAATGAAGCAGTTGTACTTCGTTACCTCCCATCTCCCTAGAAAACTCCATTGTGTTTTCACAAACATCAGATTTAATAGTTTAGCACATGTCTATATTTTTCTTGGACATGTCTATTTTTGAGGACTTAAATGCACCTGCATTGATTTCTACATTTCCTGAAATGTCCAGGATTCAGCGTTTGTCTTCTACAATCGTCATCAATTGAGTGATTATTTTATACCTTTCTCTCTTTAAGCCTGATTTACACGAGCTGTGGAGGCTTTTATATTAGAAACACTCGCCTTTATACTATTATTCCAACATCGGTTCTGTCGTGATGAAACAGTGGAGAAGAAGAGATCAGCATGTGAAGTTGCTGAATGAATGAATTTAATTGTATATTAAAAAGTTTGTGGATTAATGTAGAGGACACTCCTGAAAATGTGTGTCACGCCACCATCACTCAGTCATGTATATTAGAGCTGGACGATACTGGAAAAAACCGACATTGTAGTATTTTGTATTTCTGCGATAAGTTTTGTGATACGAGTTAAACGTCTCTGTCTGGGAAGAGTTCTTCATTCTTCATTGATCAGGAGGAGTGCATCTGCATAACATACAAACAAATCACAAGCATAAATTAACACGAGAGAGCAAAGATACTCATGAAATAAACTGTTATTAAGGGTTTTCTGGACAGTTTTAACAGTATTGAGGTACATAAATGTAATAATCAGATGAAGGATATCATTATTTACAGTGGTCAACATCTGAAGAGGATCAAATCCTTTAATCAAAGTTGTCCAAAAACTACTCAACAACACTCATTCTTGTGTCATCTACTCTTGCCTTAAAAATATTCACTCTATTAGGATTAAAATGAGCATGTGTTTCTGTTTTCTGCTTAATTATACTCACAACTGGACCTTGCAGATCCTGCAATGTGACTACTGCAGATTCACACATTGAAATATCACACACCCAGCATCTGGAGGGAGATATTTCAGCTATTTCATCAAAATACTACAGATTGTGCCTGTTTAGAAAAGAGAAACTTTTAGGAAAACCTAGATTTTTTTGACTTGTTTGTTGTCTCTTAAACCTGATTGCAAATACATATAATATACTTGTTTATTATTATATTTATTGGTTTCAGGTAGTCCGTTTATAAATGTTAGTCTTCATTAATCATCTTTTGATAAAATTGTTTGTTTATTGATGGTAGTTTTTTGCCTCACACATGATAGAGTAAAACATCTTTACTCTGCAATGGAGACACCGAAACCAAACCCAGGGCATAAATTCACAAAAATGTGCACTTAAGATGACTTTGTGTATTGATTAGCAGTTGTTTTGTAAACCGTTTTGTTACGCGCCCTCCTCGCCGTGATGACGTCAGCGCTTACGCGTTCATTCAGCGTCGAGTCTTCAGAGCTGAGGTGAGTCGTTGACGCTTTTTCTCGTGTTTACACAACAATAAAACACACTTTACAGTTTATTAAAGCGACAATCTGCGACTAGTTTCTGCATTGAGTTCACCTCTATCTGTGTGTCTGCTGACCAAAACAATACAGCAGGCGGAGAGGAGCTCTGAGAGGACAATATGAGCTCAGTGTTTGTGTTTTTCTGTCAGTGTGTTTGTTTTTAACTATTGGAGTATCGCAAAATATGATCTATGAATGTAATGGGAATGTAGTTTGTGTTTGGTTTTTAGGATTGGTCAGTTTCTTTACCACGTGTATGTGTTGGCGGTCAAATTTTTGTATTGTATGAATAAAGTATATTCTAGATTTCTTAAAAAATGTCAGTGGCTTAAACTACATTATTCATGCTGCAAACACAGTATAAAATGAGCTGATCTGCTGCTGTTTACAGTTTGTAGTCTGACGCTCATCAATATGATTAGAGCTGCTGAAATCCTCTTCGTCAGTAGTTCCTGTCTTTCCTTTCCTTCTTCATGCTGATGCCTTCATATCTACCAATAACAGACTTTTCTGTTTCAGCAGACTTGAGCATATTACATAATCATCTGTTGTATTATCTACAATATATAACTATCATACTGCTTTATTTCATTAGAGTGAATTAAGCAGATTTTCTGTTTATTCTTTTGCAGCTCCTCCTTGAGTTCAGCTATAAATACTGGAATATTTTCATCAACAAAGACGAGCATCAGACCATCAGGAAGAAGAGAAATCTGCCAAAACAGTGAGAAGATGAGTGATCCAGAACTCTGCAGAATTAAACAGGAAGAGACTGAAGAACTAATAGGTTTGTGTTTATTCATTACTCTTCTATGATGAGGCTGAAAAACAGTGAGGTTGTGAAGCTTTAAGCTCTTCATATGAATCTTTACACACTTCATCCTTTTTAGTTATTTTTCATATTACCTTTTATGCACTGCATCCTTAATTTCCTTTTATTTATAAAATTTTGTCATTAAAGGGCATCTATGATGAAAATCAACTTTTTAAAGTTGTTTAAACAGAAATGTGTGTAGTATAGTGTGTCCACAGTCATATTGGGCTGACACAAACACAATAAGTCTTTTTTTTTTTTTAATTTCCTGATGTTAAAATAGGATCCAAATTCCTCCTGATTTGAGGCCCAGCGCAACGTGACGTAGGAGTGTGGTTTTGCCCACACACCAAATTGATTGACAGCCACGAATTAGCACGTCTCATAGTAACATGTGTAATCATATCAACAAGACAGGAGGTGCGTAAAGCAATCGGGATTAAAAGATCTGTTCAGCTCTCTGTGATCATCAGTCATCATCAAATATGATCAAGAATGAGCTTTACAAGTTTAACACTTTTTTAAAACAGTGCGTGTTTGTAATGAAGTAAAGAGGGTAAAATCACTATAATTCATCACCAGAGCCTTAAGTCAGCACAATTATAAAAGAAAACGCTTCAATTCCAGATTGTGGATGTTAAGTCAGGTTTATTTTGTACATTAACATAATGGATATCCACACAGCAGTGGAAATTAACGTGTATCCTGTCACAGTTGCTGTTAAACGCACGCGCTCTGTCTGTGTCTTTGTTTGTTATCACTGTGTGTGTGCATGAGCTTTGTAACGACACATCATGTGTGACTCATCATTGCAGAAAGGCTTGAATTAACTCCATGACTAATACATCAAATAATCATTGGGAAAGTTCTTACTGTAGTATTTCTCGCAAACGTTACGTGAGATCTGCTTCATGTCTGTCACTGTGCTGTTTATCTGACGCAGCCAGGGCGGAGACACACTCTGACATGTGGGAACAGTGGGCGGGGAGAACTAGCTCATTTGCATTAAAGGCACAGGCAACAAAAACAACTTCAGTGTGTTCAGAGTGGAAAATTCCATAACTCTGAAAGGTCTAATAAATAATCTGATGAGCGTTTTGGGCTGGAACTTTACAGACACATTCTGGAGACACAAAGGACTTATCTTAAATCTTGAAAAGGATAAAATAGGTGCCCTTTAAATACAAGTAGTCATATATATGAAGTAAACCTTTAATTGTGCTCAAAGAAAATACACTTATTGAATGCAACAAACATCAGCAAAAGTTCTGTTGTACCTTCAGTGTCAGTGAAAGACCCAGATGCCCAGATGAGGCTTTTAAAATTTATCACGCACTGTTGAGCCCTGCTAGAGCGCCATCTGCTGTTTACAAACTTTAAAAAAAAGCCTCTTAAAATGAACTTATTTGTTTTATTTTCAGATGTGAAGGTGGAGAGTGAAGTACTGAATGAAGATGAGGAGAAACATCAGGTCAAAAGTAAAGAAAAAATCCTATCAGAGACTGAAGATAGTATTTCAGTGAATGGAACAGTTGTAAATTGTTTCACCTGCACTCAGTGTGGAAAGACTTTGAGCTGCAAAAGCACTTTCAATAAACACATGAGGATCCACACTGGAGAGAAACCTTACCAGTGTTCACACTGCGACAAGAAATTCAGTTTATCACAAAACCTGAAATCACACGAGAGGACTCACACTGGAGAGAAACCTTACCAGTGTTCACACTGCGACAAGAGATTCAGTCATTCAGGAGTCCTAAAAACACACGTGAGGATCCACACCGGAGAGAAACCGTATCACTGCACTGCTTGTGGGAAGAGCTTCACATGTTCGTCTTCTCTACGATTACACACAAAAAACTATCACAGTAAGTAGATCATCTAAAGATCCAGGTTGCATTATTTAGGATTAAGACTGTCCCAGCAAACCCACAACTAGACAAATGAGCTCAGGTGTCGGCTTTTA
Source organism: Danio rerio (assembly GCF_052040795.2). Classification (NCBI taxonomy): domain Eukaryota; kingdom Metazoa; phylum Chordata; class Actinopteri; order Cypriniformes; family Danionidae; genus Danio; species Danio rerio. The sequence continues at coordinate 3,103,261 of NC_141042.1, forward strand.
AAGTAGTTAGAGAATTTTTAATTTCTTGTGCACACTAATCACAGTCGTTCAGAAGTTTAGGTCAGACTCACACTATGTACAGTTGCCTTGAACCTGGCCGAAGTACGCTTGTCTCCCCTGACGGCCCGCACTCACTTTACATTTGGGCCCGGGCACGCTTACGTCATCGATGATGCGCTGTTCAGTAAGAAACGGTCTCGCTCAGCACAGTGGAGATTTCTTTAGTTATATCGGTTTAGTCGTTTGATGTGCGGTGACACGCAGTCAAATATTTTGCCGAACAGATCAGCCACTTTTGACGCTCATAAACAACTATAAAGTCTTCGAGCTGCAGGAATTAGGAGGTCTGCTGAAGGTGCAGCTGTGGTGTGGTGATGGGTTTGCGTCTTTAATAAACAGTTTGCGTTCATTGAACAGTTAGAATGATTAATATGAAACAGTCCCTTAAAAGTCACGTCTCGTCTTCAGTTTTCAGACGCGTTTTCGTTAACACTACAAGCGTACCACGCCAAAGCCCAAGTAAACAGCGCTCTGGCACACCTCTTTCAACCGGGCCAGGGCCGGCCACGTGAACCGCGCCTGAGCCCGATTCAGAGCACTTCCATTTCTCAAACAATCCAGGAAACAGGCATGGTTCGGATAGCATAGTGTGAGTACGCCCTTAAAGTGTATTTGGAGTTAGAAACTTTCACAGAGAAAATGAAAAGTGATCAGCACAACAAAACCTTGTATTCACACATGCTCATTAACATTTACAGTGTCCACACGTGGGTTTTAGTCAGTAATGATTGCAGTCAAGTCTTTCTAGTGGAACTGTTAACAACTTGCACTTTTTTTAATTTTCAGATGTGAAGGAGGAGAGTGAAGAACTGATCGAAGATGAGGAGAAACATCATGTTAAAAGTGAAGCAAAAAAACAATCAGAGACCAATAATAGTATTTCAGGGAAAGGAACAGCTGTAAAAAGTCTCACCTGCACTCAGTGTGGAAAGAGTTTCAGCTGCAAAAGCGGTCTCAAGCAACACATGAGGATCCACACTGGAGAGAAACCTTACCTGTGTTCACACTGCGACAAGAGATTCAGTTTTTCACAAAACCTGAAGACACACATGAGGACTCACACTGGAGAGAAACCTTACCAGTGTTCATACTGCAGCAAGAGATTCAGTCATTCAGGAGTCCTAAAAACACACGTGAGGACTCACACTGGAGAGAAACCGTATCACTGCACTGCTTGTGGGAAGAGTTACAGAGATTTTTCTTCTCTACGATCACACACGAAAAACTTTCACAGTAAGTAGATCATCTAAAGGTCCAGGTTGCATTATTTAGGATAATTGTGGCGTTAATAGAATGTTAGAAATTGCAGCAGCAGTGGGAAAGAAGGAAAGTTTTTGTAAAAGTTTGGAAAAACCTGAGGGATAAGTTTGTTAAAACAAAAAAAAAGAGGCCCCCCAAAAAATCTTCAATGATATTAATGATATGACATAGTTCCGGAAACGTTCTACTTTTCTGTTTATCCGTCTGATTTTACTGTCTGTTTCTTTTGACCGCCCTCTGTCATTTAAAAAAACATCTTAATGGCGAACACGTCAAGTATAAAAGCCTCGTCCGTTTCGTGAGGTGCGTGATGTGGCGCCAGGCGAAAGTATAAATCAGCATTAAGATGGTTGTTTGTTTTTTCTGTAGTTCAATGGTGCATCTAACTCATCTTTACTGTTCAATTTGAACACATTTATTTTACCACCAGTTTTGTGATTTAACATTTTCTCTTTTTGTGTATGCATGTTTTTAAAATTGCAAAATCGGTCTTAAATTTAATGCTTAATGGTCTTAAAAAGGTCTTAAAAAGTCTTAAATTTGACATTATGATATCTGCAGAAACCCTGATTTATTCACACATGCTCTTAAACATTTACACTTTGCACATGTGTGTTTTAGTCAGTAATGATTGCACTGTCAAGGCTTTCTAGAGCGTAGGTCTCAAACTCAATTCCTGGAGGGCCGGAGCTCTGCACAGTTTGGCTCCAACCCTGATCAAACAGCTGATCCAACTAATTAAGGTGTTCATGACTCTGTGCAGAGCTGCGGCCGTCCAGGAATTGAGTTTGAAACCTAGAGGAACTGTTCAAATCTAAACTCTTAAAATTAACTTTCAGAAGTGACGGTGAAGGAGGAGAGTGAAGAACTGAATGAAGACGAGGAGAAACATCAGGTCAAAAGTGAAGAAAAAACCCAATCAGAGACTGAAGATAGTATTACAGTGAAAGGAACAGCGGTAAATAGTTTGACCTGCACTCAGTGTGGAAAGAGTTTCAGCCGCAAAAGCGGTCTCAATGATCACATGAGGATCCACACTGGAGAGAAACCTTTCAAGTGTCCACACTGCGACAAGAGATTTAATATTTCACGAAACCTCAGATCACACCTAAAGCTCCACACTGGAGAGAAACCTCACCAGTGTTCATACTGCAGCAAGAGATTCAGTCATTCGGGACAGCTAAAATCACACTTGATGATCCACACCGGAGAGAAACCTTACAAGTGTTCATACTGCGGCAAGCGATTCCGTGTTTCAAGAAACATGAAAGCACATGAAAGCACTCACACTAAAGAGAAACCGTATCACTGCACTGCTTGTGGGACGAGATTCTCATATTCATCTACTTTACGAAAACACACACTAAACTGTCCGAGTAAGTAGATCATCTAAACACCCACAGCCATATCACCCTGCAGCCCAAGACTGGCTAATCACTGAAGCTAAGCAGGGCTGAGCCGAGTCGGTTTTTAGATGGGAGACCACATGGGAAAACTAGGTTTCTGATGGAAGTGATGTTAGTGAGGCCAGCAGGAGGCGCTCAACCTGAGGTCTGTGTGAGTTCTAATGCCCCAGTATAGTGAAGGGTACGTTACGCTGACAGTGAGCGCCGTCTTTCAGATGAGACGTTAAACAAAGGTCCCTCTTATTCTTTTTAACAGAGACTCAGAAGATATTGGGTTCTGTTGTACCTTCAGTGTCAGTGAAAGACTCAAAACTAGACAAATGTGCCCAGATGTCGGCTTTTAAAGTAGTTGGTGCATTTTTAATTACACACACTGTCGGCTACATCACTATAGTATGTGATGGCAAAGTTTGAAAAGACAGAGCAAATGAAAAGCGAAAGCTTCATCTATATTATTATAGTTGTAGTTACAACCCCAAATCAGAAAAAGTTGTGACAGTATGGAGAACGCAAATGAAAACAGAAAGTAGTGATTTCTAAATTTACTGTGACTTGTATTTCATTACAGACAAAACAACAAACATTATTTCATGTGTTTTTCTTCATTTATTTTCCTGCAAAACATTTAAAAAATAGTTGGGACAGGAGCAGTTCAGGGCTCGTGATCAGGTAAATTGGTGAAATAATGATGTGATTGGAAACAGGTGATGCCAACAGGTGATTGTAATCATGATTGTGTACAAAAGCAGCATCCAAGAAAGGTCTAGTCCTTTAGGAGCAAAGATGAGTTAAGGATCGCCAGTTTGCCAACAAATACATGAGAAAGTTATTGAAATATTTAACAATGATGTTCCTCAAAGAAAGAGAAATGAGCCCAGATGTCGGCTTTTAAAGTAATTGGAGTATTTTTAATTACTTGCGCACACTAATCACGGTCACTCAGAAGTTTAAAGTGAATTTGGAGTTTGACACTTTGACAGAGCAAATGGAAAACAATCAGCACAACAAAACCTTTTATTCACACATGCTCATAAACATTTACAGTGTCCACACGTGTGTTTTAGTCAGTAATGATTGCACTGTCAAGACTTTCTAGAGGAACTGTTAACAACTTGCACCTATTTATATAATTTTCAGATGTGATGGTGAAAAAGGAGAGTGAAGAACTGAATAAAGATGAGGAGAAACATCAAGAAAAAACCCAATCAGAGACTGAACATAGTTCTTCAGAGACAGGAAAAGCTGTAAAAAGTCACACCTGCACTCAGTGTGGAAAGAGTTTGAGCTGCAAAAGCACTCTCAATCATCACATGAGAATCCACACTGGAGAGAAACCTTACCAGTGTTCACACTGTGACAAGAGATTCAGTTTTTCACAAAACCTGAAGACACACTTGAGGATTCACACTGGAGAGAAACCGTATCACTGCACTGCTTGTGGGAAGAGTTACACATATTTATCTTCTCTACAATTACACACAATAAACTGTCACAGTAAGTAGATCAGCTAAAGGTCCAGGTTGCATTATTTAGGATAAAGACTGTCCCAGCAAAACTACTTCGAGCTGGGATCGAACCGGCAACTCTTTGTATGGGAGTTGGTTGCTCTAACAAGAAGGCTACAGATCATGGCCTCTAGTGTCTGTCACTAGAGCACCTATAGCAGAGTAAAGTACTGATTCCAGAAAAATCTACTTAGGCACAGTAAAGTATTTGTACTTCCTTACTTTCCATGTCTGGAAAACTCCATTGTGTTTTCACAAACATCAGATTTAATAGTTTAGCACATGTCTATATTTTTCTTGGACATGTCTATTTTTGAGGACTTAAATGCACCTGCATTGATTTCTACATTTCCTGAAATGTTCAGGATTCAGCGTTTGTCTTCTACAATTGTCATTAATTGAGTGATTATTTTATACCTTTCTCTTTAAGCCTGATTTACACGAGCTGTGGAGGCTTTTATATTAGACACACTCGCCTTTATACTATTATTTCCAACATCGGTTCTGTCATGATGAAACAGCGGAGAAGAAGAGATCAGCATGTGAAGTTGCTAAATTAATGAATTTAATTGTATCTAAAAAATGAGAAGTTTGTGGATAAATTTAGGACGCTCCTGAAAATGTGTGTCACGCCACCATCACTCAGTCATGTATATTAGAGCTGCACCATACTGGAAAAAACCGACATTGTAGTATTTTGTATTTCTGGGATAAGTTTTGTGATACGAGTTAAACGTCTCTGTCTGGGAAGAGTTCTTCATTCTTCATTGATCAGGAGGAGTGCATCTGCATAACATACAAACAAATCACAAGCATAAATTAACACAAGAGAGCAAAGATACTCATGAAATAAACTGTTATTAGGGGTTTTCTGGACAGTTTTAACAGTATTGAGGTACAGAAATAAATAATCAGATGTAGGATAACATTATTTACAGTCTTCAACATCTGAAGAGGATCAAATCCTTTAATCAAAGTTGTCCTAAAACTACTCAACAACACTCATTCTTGTGTCATCTACTCTTGCCTTAAAAATATTCACTCTTATTAGGATTAAAATGAGCATGTGTTTCTGTTTTCTGCTTAATTATACTCACAACTGGACCTTGCAGATCCTGCCATGTGACTACTGCAGATTCACACATTGAATTATCACACACCCAGCATCTGGAGGGAGATATTTCAGCTATTTCATCAAAATACTACAGATTGTGCCTGTTTAGAAAAGAGAAACTTTTAGGAAAACCTAGATTTATTTGACTTGTTTGTTGTCTCTTAAACCTGATAGCAAATACATATAATATACTTGTTTATGATTATATTTATTAGTTTCAGGTAGTCCGTTTATAAATGTTTCTCTTCATTAATCATCTTTAACACTTTGTTATACTCGTTTGTTTATTGATGGTAGTTTTTCGCCTCTCACGTGATAGAGTAAAATCATCTTAACACTACCAAAGAGGCACAGGAACCAAACATGCAGATATAAATTCGCAAAAAATGTGTACTTAAGATGACTCTTGTCTACATTAGCAATTGTTTAGTAAACCGTTATAAGTTTGGCGCGTATTTCACGGTCCTATTTGCTCCCGCCTCGCCGTGATGACGTCAGCACATACGCGTTCATTCAGCGTCGAGTCTTTAGAGCTGAGGTGAGTCGTTGACGCTTTTTCTCGTGTTTACACAACAATAAAACACACTTTACAGTTTATTAAAGCGACAATCTGCGACTAGTTTCTGCATTGAGTTCACCTCTATCTGTGTGTCTGCTGACCAAAACAATACAGCAGGTGGTGAGGAGCTCTGAGAGGACAATGATCTGTGTATTTGTGTTTTTCTGTGTAACGTTAACGTTAGTGTGCTCGTTTTTCTAACGATTTGAGCAATGAAGTATGATGTGAAGATGTAACAGAATTCGGCGTATGTAAATTTATCCTTTAGTATGTAAATCGACACATTTTTATTTATGTGACGGAGAAAAACAACAATGGATGTCCAATAAGACAATGATCTTCAGTGGTGTTATCCATTAGAAAAGTCCCACCAGTGATCATTTTCATGATAAATAAATATTAGGAAATGTCTGCTTTAAGGTATCTTATGTATCTGAAATGAGTCAGATCCGTACCCTGTGTCTGCAGTTAGGGCAGGGCGATTTGGGACATTAAATAAATTCTTGATTAATTGAACATTTTAATTCTATTACGATTAATGAAGGAATATTTTATTCAGTTTATTTTTTTTTTGCCTCTGACAAGTTTTCACTGACAAGCTTTGTCCAGTAAATATGCTCACATATTACAAGTGAGAGGTGTTTGAATGAAGGCTATTGATTTTAAAATAATTGAAGAAAACACACACTATTATCTATGATTATTTATTGAACATCAACATTAAACAACTGAAATTAAAAACACGCTTTGTCTGAAATAACTTTTGGATACAAAAATGCTAAGGAATTTTTTTCAGATTAAAAGTAGAAAATAAGCAGTATCTCTTCAAAGTAAAATAATTTTAGCATGTCTTGTAAATAATACTTAAGCATTTCTTGCATCTTCTGTAAACAAATATTTTAATGTAAATAATAATCTTAATGTAATGGAAAATATGTCATCTAATCGTTGTCAATTTAGTGCAAAGTAAGGCTCAAGAATGGGTTCATCGTCCTACTTTACCAGAGATCAGATGTGGCTGCAAAGTGGCCACAGAAGTAGCCTCAGCGTTTAACAGAGCGGACTCCACATGCAAAAAAAAAAAATCATTCTGGAAAAATTAGACCGGTCATAGATACTGAATGTCGATGTTCAGTTTAACAGGAAAAGAATCGCTCAGCACAGTGGAGAATGCTTTAGTTATATTGTTCTGTATTATTTTTAGTTGTTTGGGATGCAGTGACACGCAGTAAAATGTTTTGCCAAACAGATCAGCTACTTTTGACACTCATAAATTATTTTAAAAGACCTCGTATTACAGGTATTAGGAGGTTTGCTAAAGGTGCAGCTGATGTGCATCGAGGGGGTTGTATCTTTAATAAACTATGACAGCTAGGGCTGTAACGATACACCAAACCCACGATTCGGTTGGTATTACGATTTTTGACCCATGATTCGGTTCGTATCACGATTTTTTTTTTTACGTGGGGGGTGGGAAAAAAAAGGTTTTTAAAACTATTTTTTATTAAATAACATTTGAAAAATCTTTATAAACTAAACATCAAAGAACAATATTAACTATGCAAATTATTAACAATATAAATAGCCATATATAAAATAAAAAAAATGCCAAAGCTATATCACTTCTGTTTTCTTTGTAACAAAATACTGTTGAAAAACCAAACAGAACTAAACTCCATTGTGTAGATGGTTCAAGCATGTTGAAAATTTTTTTTTTAATCAAGTTCTCTTACATAGAAAAAGTAAATTAAATGGCTACTAGGGATGCTCATTTCGGTTAATTTTGCTAACGGACAACCGCCGCTCATTATTCGGTTATTAACGGTTAACTGGTCAGATTATTATTAATTTTATATTAAACAAATTGACCTGTCTATTTTGTGTCTGACACATTAAATATTGCATTTTAAAATACTGATTTATTTTCATATGCTAGCATATTAATAACAGAACAGAACAACAGAGCATCTTCACACTCCTGCAGTGTTTAGCACAGAAGAACAGAATAAACTAAATAAAATTAATAAATACTGAATTGCACCTGGGCCTGATTCGGAGCACTCACATTTGTCAAAATGAATCGGCAATCGTGCCTGGGCCCTGTTCGGATGGCCTAGTGTGAGTGCACCCTAAAGGCTGATTTATACTTCTGCATCAAGAGCACACGTATGGTCCGGCGCAGCCTTCTGCTGATCCTGAATAGTTTGATGCGGGTTAATCATCTGAGGCTTATGAATATTATCTGAACTGCTAAAATCCTCCATATCTACAGATTATTGGCTACCACATTGATATATTTGTCCCTCTGTGTAAACTAATCAGATTTTTCTTTTTATTCTTTAGCTCTGCCGCCATCAGTGAAAGCCAAAGACAGAGTTTATTGATGGACAGTGAGAAAATGAGTGATCCAGAACCCTGCAAAATCAAACAGGAAGACACTGAAGAACTAATAGGTTTGTGTTTATTCATTACTCTTCAATAATGAGGCTGAACAACAGTGAGGTTGTTCACAGGTCACTCGTTTTAGTTTTTTTTATGTTACCTTTTATTTTATATTGCACTGCATCCTTAATTTTACTTCTTGTTTACAATTTTGTCATTAAAGAAGTCAAGATATATGAACTGAACCTTTAAGTTCATCTCTAGAATGCATCAAACATAATAATATTAATAATAATGAGCACATGTTCAGCGCTGTGTTCTGCTGGAGAGATGGAGTTTCACAGTGAGCTTTTAGCAGGGTTCTGCTTCTGTTGTACCTTCAGTGTCAGTGAAAGACAAAACTCACAAGCAGACAAATGTGCCCAGATGAGGCTTTTCAAATATGTGGAGCATTTTTAACCACTTGCACATCGATCTCGCCTCCCTTACCAATATCTTGACAAATCTTGAGCTCCCTCTTGCGCTGTTGAGCTCTGCTAGAGCGCTATCTGTTGATTACAGACTTAATAACTCGCCTCCTAAAATGAACTTATTTGCTTAATTTCAGATGTGAAGGAGGAGAGTGAAGAACTGAATGAAGATGAGGAGAAACATCAGGTCAAAAGTGAAGAAAAAACCCAATCAGAGACTGAAAGTATTTCAGAGAAAGCAACAGCAGTAAATAGTTTGACCTGCACTCAGTGTGGAAAGAGTTTCACCCGCAAAAGCGGTCTCAATGATCACATGAGGATCCACACTGGAGAGAAACCTTTCAAGTGTCCACACTGCGAGAAGAGATTTAATAATTTAAGAAACCTCAAATCACACATAAGGCTCCACACTGGCGAGAGACCTTACCAGTGTTCACACTGCAGCAAGAGATTCAATCATCCAGGAGTCCTAAAATCACACATGAGGATCCACACCGGAGAGAAACCTTACAAGTGTTCACACTGCGGCAAGCCATTCAGTGGTTCAGCATGCATGAAAGCACATGAGAGGACTCACACTGAAGAGAAACCGTATCACTGCACTGCTTGTTGGAAGAGATTCTCATATTCATCCTCTCTACGACAACACTCACTAAACTGTCAGAGTAAGTAGATCATCTAAACACCCACAGACAAATCACCCTGCAGCCCAAGAAGCTAAGCAGGGCTGAGCCTGGTCAGTACCTAGAGACCACATGGGAAAACTAGGTTTCTGTTGGAAGTGGTGTTAGTGAGGCCAGCAGGGGGCGCTCAACCTGGGTCCTAATACCCCAGTATAGTGAAGGGGACACTATACTGTCAGTCAATGTCGTCTTTCAGATGAGACGTTAAACCGGGGTCCTGACTGTCTGTGGTCATTAAAATTCCAATGGCACTTTTTGTAAAGAGTAGGGGTGTAATCCAGTGTCCTGGCCCAATTCCCTCCATCAGCCCTTACCCATCATGACCTTCCAATCATTCCCATCCACTGAATTGGCTCTATCATTGTCTGTCCACTCCACCACTGGCTGGTGTGTGGTGAGCGCACTGGCGCCATTAATCTGTGGCGTTATTCCAAGTGGATGCTGCACACTGGTGGTGATGTGGACAGACAACCCCCCTCCCCTAATGATTGTGAAGTGCTTTAGGTGTATGGCCATACACGATAAAATGCGCTATATAAATACACATTACACTGAACAAAGATCCAGGTTGCATTATTTAGGATAATTGTGGAGTTGATTGAATGTATATAATGCTAAATGATATAAGTATGATGTGGTTTCGTCATCATTCCCTCAAGCCATTCAGGCTGTTTACATTTGTAATCCCAAATACAAAAAGGAAGTAGTGCGAGTCGCACTTTTTCACCTTTTTGACACGAAGTGAACGCCTCGATAAACAACACTTCAAGAGTTCACACTTCCAATTACTCATGATTGATAATAAAGCATGTTTGGCATGCTGTTCTGGAAGCTGTCCTCGAGCCTAGGGCTTCCTCCCATTGCAGGGCGAGAGTGGAGTTTGAGCTTTGGTAGATCTTGAAACTCCCCGGCTGAAGTAGCTAATGAACAGATAGTGATTGCTCTTAAGGGATTACTAGTTACTAGGGGCACGCCTATGGTGCAGATTTGGAGTAGTCAATTAACTTAAGTTGCATGTTTTTGGACAGTGGTAGGAAACCTGGGGACCCAGGGGAAACCCACTCGAGCACGGGGAGAACATGTAAACTTCACACAGAAACGTCTGCTTAAAAACGTGCACTTATTTATTTAATTTTCAGATGTGATGGTGAAGGAGGAGAGGGAAAAACTGAATGAAGATGAAGAGAAACATCAAGAAAAACCCCAATCAGAGACTGAAAGTATTTCAGTGAAAGGAACAGCTGTAAATAGTTTGACCTGCACTCAGTGTGGAAAGAGTTTCAGCTGCAAAAGCATTCTCAATAATCACATGAGGATCCACACTGGAGAGAAACCTTACCAGTGTTCACACTGCGGCAAGAGATTCAGTCATTCAGGAGTCCTAAAAACACACGTGAGGATTCACACTGGAGAGAAACCGTATCACTGCACTGCTTGTGGGACGAGTTTCACATATTTTTCTACTCTACAATTACACACAAAAAACTTTCACAGTAAGTAGATCATCTAAAGGTCTATTTTGCACTATTATGATAATCGTGGAGTTGATAGAACGTATTAAAAATGTGCTAAATGATATAAGTATGATGTGGTTTCTTCATCATTCCCTCAAGCCATTCAGGCTGTTCACATATTGCATCTTTTGCAAACGCAAGTTAAAGGGCCATGAAACCCCCTCGTTTCAGCAGGGTGTTTCTCTCTACTTTGGAAAAAGTCAGAAAAGTGGGCGTGTCCAGCTCTGTTTAGGGCGGAGTATCGGAGGAAGAAAAGAGGCTTGGTGTGGGAGTGTCTATTTGGGCGCGCTGAATTTCAGAGTCAAAACACACACACACACACACACAGGGGACAAAGTGACTGTGTTTACATGGACATCTGTAGTCGAATTATTTGCCAAATTATTAAATGGTGGACTTTAACTGCAGTTTGGCTCTTTCATTCAGGGTATTCATTCATGTCCCTCGCGACAAACGAGATATTTGATTCGAGGAACTGCTCTAAGCGTGTATTTTTCATGCAATGTTTGATACCGCACGGCGAATGAGAGAAAAAAAACCTCAGCATTTCCCGGAAACTTAGATGCACACGGCAGGTAGCGTCAGAAAGCTGCGTGTGTTATTCCGGTCACTAAATGCGGTGAAAATCCTACACGAGGTTAAAGTTTGGTTGTAGTGCTAACTTGTTTACACTCGGTGTAATAGTTTGTTCGATACGAATAAAATACGAACTGAATAAACAAAGAGCACTGGTCGCTCACTTACCAAATCTGTAGAGACAGGACAATCACCAGCAACTAGAGCCGCGACTTTATTAAGAGGAGACTACAAGCGAATCCGGATCTCAGCGTTTGCAGATGAGAACAGCTCTCAGGTAAACAATAATCCTCCTTAGACACGCAAGTTATTGTTGTCGAGCGTCACGTACACCTTTAATCCACACGTGACTCTGAGCTCTCACAGAGAGAAAATGAAAACGAAACTTAACTGCAGCAAACTATAAAAGCAACACTTCACGCTTGTTTTGCCAACACAACGTGGCGTCTTTGTGGTGTAAATACGGTGACAATAATGAATATTAATGAAGTTGCACAATAGAGCGCGCTGATTGGTTTGACCCAAGCCTTACTCATGCATTAATGCAGCACACTGTAAGACGTAATAAGACACACTCTGGCACAGACGTCCAGTCTGCACGCTGGAATACACGCTATTATCTCATGACCGTGACGCAGCTTCAAAAATTCGTTTCAAACCGGAAGTACGAATTTGCTTGAAATAACGCAAAAACAACCAATTTACACTTTTTTGTGAAATATAGGTGTCCTAATAGTGTTTTTAGCAGTGTGGGACACATATATGACTGTCAACAGCTCAAAAAATGTGTTTTGGTGTTTCGTGACCCTTTAACAAAGAGGAAGTAGTGCGACTCGCACTTTCCACACATTATTGACACAAAGTAAACAACTCCATAAATAATAAAGGTCACCACAGATGCTGTTATTCTGCTTAGCAGAGACACAGGAGATCTTGGGTTCTGTTGTACAGTGAAAGACTGCCCCAGCAAACTCAAAACTAGACAAATTTGCCTAGATGTCGGCGTTTAAAGTAGATGGAGCTTCTTTAAGCCTGGTTTATACTTCTGCGTCATGTGACCGGCGTAACCCACGGCGCATGCAACGCGCGTGGCTGTGCATTTATACTTCTGCGCGCTGTCTCTGTTGGTCTGCATTAACACTTCCGAAACGCTAGTTGGCAGTGAGGTGTAAATGTTCCTCTGTGTCGAGTTTCTTCGCTGCTGTGTTGCTTTTCCTGAACACTTCCTGAATGTACAAGTGGCTCAAACTCGCTCATTTTGAGGCAGGAACCGGCGGACGTGCAACAACTTTAACTATGAGGTAAACACAAAACAAAACTTTCCATCCGGAGCTTCTTCACGGGACTCCACACTTGTAAACAATCGCTCCATCAGGCTCGCACCATTCACGCGGCTAGACTCGTCAGCACTACCAAGCCGACCAATCGCAGAGCTTGCGCTACGCATCGTTGCGACGTGTAGTTACATTTTTTCGTCAGTGACGCTGACGGCCACGGCGAAGGGCTATACGTCAGCGCCGTAGCATACGCGTGCGTTTGACGCAGAAGTATAAATCAGCCTTAACTCCTAAGCATTTACAGTTTGCACATATGAATTTTAGTCAGTAATTATTGCACTTCTTTCCAAAGTTTTTCCAAAGAAACTGTTAAAAACTAACCTCTTAACATGAACTTATTTACTTAATTTTCAGATGTGATGGTGGAGGGGAGTGAAGATGAGGAGAAACGTCATGTCAGAAGTAAAAAAAAAACTTTCGCCTGCACTCAGTGTGGAAAGAGTTTTAGGCGCAATTACTATCTCATTCTTCACATGAAGATCCACACTGGAGAGAGACTTTTCAAGTGTCCACACTGCGACAAAACATTCAAACGTTCAGGACTTCTCAAAGTACATGAGAGGACTCACACTGGGGAGAAACCGTACCAGTGTTCACACTGCGACAAGAGATTCAGTGATGCAAGATACCTGAAACTACATGAGAGGACTCACACTGGAGAGAAACCTCACCAGTGTTCACATTGCGACAAGAGATTCAGCTGTTCAAGAAACCTGAAATCACACTTGAGGACTCACACTGGAGAGAAACCGTATCACTGCACTGCTTGTGGGAAGAGTTTCACATGTTCATCTTCTGTACGAAAACACACAATAAACTTTCACAGTAAGTAGATGATCTAAAGATCCAGGTTGTATTATTTAGGATAATTGCGGAGTTGATAGAATGTATACAATGATAAATTATACATGTTTGATGTGGTTTTGAGATTGACATCATCCTCTTAAACCATTTAGGCCAGGGGTCTCAAACTCGCGGCCTTGCAATATTTTGTGGCCCGCGCCGACCGCTGTACACTGACAGAATGTCAGAGAGAGCGCTCCCCGCTCCGCTGATTCTATCCGTTCACAGCGGTCACTGGCATTCCCCGCCCGCCGGGTAAACAAAGGGGCGGGGGTGCCGGTAACGTCACCACGCGCCCCGCCCCTTTGTTAGACGCTGTGACGGGAGGGAAGTGGAACTTAAAGGGGAACTTAAAGGGAACTCGCGCCGGCCAGAACCAAGGTAAGCTGTTCCCGCCCCTGCCTGCCACTTAGCTACCTATCTGCAGCCTGCCACCTACCTAGCTACAGCCTGCATCTTATATATATTATAGGTAGATACAGACTGGTACAGACTGATGTGACTGGAGTGGGGTGGGGGTGTTTTATTTATACATATATACGCCTTTTTTTAGGTGAGGGAATGGAAGTTTTGAGTGAGTTCCCCCACTTTTTTCCCTAGGACTTCAATAAGTCAAAGTACAGGTCTAGACTTAATGATGATCATCTTCAAGCCATACTGAGGGTCTCAACTGCTTCCGCTCTAAAGCCAAATGTGGTTCAGATTTGTGAGAAGAAGCGCTGTCAAGTCTCTGGCAGCAAGAAGTAGGCAAAAGATGCCATGTTCAGAAGAACTGTTCATAATCTTCACTCAATGTTCTATTAATGTTCAGGACACTTCATGATCAGAAGAAATAATTAAAACTGTTAATAATGACATTTGAGGACTTTTTGTGTGTGAAATCCCTTATGCGGCCCAGCCTCACCCAGACTTTGCCTCCTGCGGCCCCCAGGTAAATTGAGTTTGAGACCCCTGATTTAGGCTGTTCACATATTACATCTTTCGCAAACGCAAGTTCATTTATTATTTGTTTAATTTTCAGATGTAAATGAGAAGAGTGAAGAGGAGAAACATCAAGTAAAACCTTTCACCTGCACTCGGTGTGGAAAGAGTTTTAGGCGCAACTACCATCTCATTCTTCATATGAGGATCCACACTGGAGAGAAACCTTACCAGTGTTCACACTGCGACAAGAGATTCAGGTATTCAAGAACCATGAAAATACACGAGAGGGCTCACACTGGAGAGAAACCTTACAAGTGTTCACACTGCGAGAAGACGTTCAGGGCTTTAAATACCATGAAAAAACATGAGAGGGCTCACAATGGAGAGAAACCTTACCAGTGTTCACACTGCCACAAGAGATTCAATGATACAAGTCAACTGAATATACATAAAAGGATTCACATCGGAGAGAAACCGTATCACTGCACTGCTTGTGGGAAGAGTTTCACATATTCATCTTCACTACGACAACACACAATAAACATTCACAGTAAGTAGAGCATCTAAAGATTCAGCCCTTTCAGGTCAAGATATTTAGGATTATTGTGATAATGCCTATCTGAAGGGGACCTATGATGGGGGTTCATGTCTTCTATTAGTGTAATCTGAAAGATTAAGAAATAAAGACATGATTATTTATGATTCTAAAATTAGCAGTTAAAACAACTGAAAGCTGGAATGACAGTTCATAAGGTGTGTTATATATTTTTTTGTCAAATGTTACATAGCAGAGCTACACAATATTGGAAAAATATGACAATATTTAGTTTTTCTGTGATTATATAGTGCAATATGAATACAGTTTTCAGACGTACCGTTGAGGAGCCAACCACATTCAGCTAGTAATTCAGTGACTGTGGCAGTGGGACATAATGGGCCCTATCATACACCTGGCGCAGTGTGGCGCAAGGCGCAATAGTCTTTTGGTAGTTTCAGCTTGGCGCAAGAGTGGTTTTGAGGCGTTGCGCTGCGCTGTTTAAATAGCAAATGCATTAGCGCTCATTTGTGCGCCCATAGGCGTTCTGGTCTAAAAAGGAAGGCGTTCTGAGGCGGACCGCTGGCGCATTGCTATTTTGAGAATCTATAATAGATTTTTCATTAGACCAAAACTAACCCGGTCTAAACTCCGGCGCAGAGTTGCACCTCGCTTACACACTGCTTAATACACAAAAGAGAGCAATAGGCAAATATCTTTACATATGAAAAAATGTAAATATTAAGGATATATATAGGATATAATAAGAATAGATATAGGATATAAATATAAATTATTAAAATATTACAAAACATATTATTTTCTAGCCTACATAAATATGAAAAATCACTGCTTTAATGTCTTCTTCATCTCGGGAGGCTTTTTCAGTTCATTCATAACAATTTGCTTTTGTGTAATGTTATTACTATTAGCAGTATTATTTAATATATCCATATTTATATTTGTTTTATTAAAAACAAGCTTAGATTTGCCCACCTGTCAGGTTTTAGATCATATGGGGCACAGCATGTGTTTTAGGATATAACTCAGGTTTTTGAGCACACTTTGTTATTATTGTTCATTTATTTGTTTGCTGGAAATTAGAACTGAATTTAGAAATAGTTTTGAAATGAATATTTGCGCTTAACAAACAAAATTATTTAATTATAGACTAACTGATGTCTGTGCGTAAAGGTTTCCTTATCCAAGAGCGAAAGTGAAAGTGATCCATTATCTCTCATTCTCATGCTGTAGATGCTCTGTTTAAGTTTTCTGTAAAAAAACAAACAAACTGTTTACTGTGAAATGCTCAGTTTTTCCACTTAGACTTACTTTATGCCCTGTAAATAGCGAATGTGCTTATGGCGCGACGCAGCTGGCTCTTAAAGGGAATGGGAGATGAGACTCTAATTGGTTTATTCTCAAAACACACCTATAACTCATTAAGAAAATAAACTCAACCCTTTTAGACCATGCGCCACGGCACAAGGCAGATTTTCCCGTCCGTAAATTAGCAAAAATGCGTCCTGACACGCCCTGAAAGCGTTTGCGCCCTGCGTTTTGCGCTCTGCGCATGGACCGTCAAAATAGAGCCCAATGTCTCCTTTCCCTCAGACAGAAAACGAGGATTACGACAGTAACTGAGATGTTCTCTTTCAGGTCGCAACACATTACAAAACGTTGTAAAATGTTAAGGGGTAATGTATGGAACGCAACAAAGTTGCTGAATCTGTTACGTGTAACCTTCCAACGTCCGCTGACGCTTTAAATCAACAGGAACTAGAATTAACAAGAGAGTCGTAAGTACTTTGAAACAAGTGCAAAGCTCATTTTTTGAAATGCTGACTAAGCATATGGCATCACTGAGTGGTGATGTGCATAGCAGGCACCGATCCCCAAAATGTGGGTTGACCAACTGGGCATACCAGACAACCAAACGGGCCAAGCATCCGGCTCCTCCAGTGCCAAGTCGAATGTTAGGGGCCTTGAAGGAATTCTGTAGGGTTCACCAGATGGGGGAACTTACTAGCAGAGTTGAAAAAGCTTATGCATCTCAGAGTAGGAAGAATGGAGCAGCAAGCATTTTCAACACAGAGCCTGGCCTTCTCCTGACTGGCACTGCCCAGCAATCGGGAGAAAATCAGCTTCACATGGAGATTAGAAAACCTCTCAAATGCTACGCTGCAGCCTACGCGTTGACGCATAGCCCTACGCCGTGGCCGTCTGCGTCGCTGACGTGCACCTCTCAACAAATGTAACTACACGTCGCAACGACGCGTAGAGCAAGCTCTGTGATTGGTCGGCTTGGTAGCGCTGACGAGTCGGGGCGGGACCACGAGCCTGATGGAGCGATTGTTTACAAGCGTGGAGTTCTGCAAAGGAGCTCCGGATGGAAAGTTTTGTTTTGTGTTTACCTCATAGCTAAAATTGTTGCACGTCCGCCGGTTCCTGCCTCAAAATGAGCGAGTTTGAGCCACTTGTACGTCCAGGAAGTGTTCAGAAAAAGCAACACAGCAGCGAAGAAACTCGACACAGAGGAACATTTACACCTCACTGCCAACTAGCGTTTCGGAAGTGTTAATGCAGACCAACAGAGACAGCAGCAGAAGTATAAATGCACAGCTACGCCGGTCACTTGACGCAGAAGTATAAACCAAGCTTCAGGAGCTAGACTCTGAGACACATCGATCTCACAAGATCTCGTCACTCTCCTAGTGTAAACTTTTTCAACTCTTTGAAAAAAGAGTTTTTTTATACACAGTAGGGTTGTCAAGAGACCATATCGATAAATAATTGACCATTAATGGCAATAAATTGATCATTGATTTAATCATTTTCCATCCATAACTTACATTGCTCTCCTAAAATTGTTCTCTTTACTTAATTTTCAGACCTGATGGTAACTAAAGAGGATAGTGGAAAAGCCAGTCATAGCATCAATCCTAAGGAGAAGACACATCTGTGTTCTGAGTGCGGAAAGAGTTTTGCACATCGTTCGTATTTAATTGCACATCAGAAGATCCACTCTGGAGAGAAACCATTCACATGCGCTCAGTGTGGGAGGAGTTTCAGATATTCATCACAACTGAATGAACACATGATGACCCACACTGGAGAGAAGCCACACGAGTGTGATCAATGCGGAAAAAGATTTTTGAAGGCTTCAAACCTGAAGGTCCATTTTGGAGTTCATACAAAGGAGAAGCCTTATCCGTGTCCTGTGTGTGGAAAAACGTTTGCACGTCCGTCACTTGTAAAAGAACATGAGCAGATCCACATTGGTGTTAAAAAGTATGTGTGCCTCGTGTGTGAGAGGAGTTTTCTTAGACCTGGAGAACTGAAACGGCACCAGAAGATTCACACCGGAGAGAGACCACACAAATGTGATCAATGCGGCAGAGCGTTTTCAAGGTCTGCACAACTAAAGAAGCATCTGAACATTCATGGAAATGAGACACAATCAGTTCCTTGATAGTAAAGAGTTTTACACTTTAATGAAATTAATCTTCCTGAAAACTCTGCTCTGTATTCATCAACGTCCGATTTGAAAGTCAGCTGTTAGTATGTTAATAAACCCCAATCTTTTCTAAATAGGACACACTTTATCACAATTAGCACTTCACACTCGGTTTTCACTATACAGGGCAGACTGCAAACATTGTTTTGCCATTCATCCAGGAACATCAGCTCATGCAGCATGATAATGCACGGCGACATGATGAAGGATCTGTACACAATTCCTGAAAGCTGTAAACATTCCAGTTCCTCTGTGGCCGGCTATATTCACCTGACATGTCATGTACTGAGCATGTTTCTGCGTATACGACAGCGTGTTCCTGTTCCAGCCAATATCCAGCAACCTCACGCATCCACTGAAGAGGAGTCGACCAACATTTCACAGTCCGCAATAAGTGAAGTTTATTCATAAACTAATTTCGAGAGGATCACGTGCTGATGATTTATCACGGCTGGTCTCGAATTTGCTAATCAGTATCCTCCAATCATTCGAGACCCAAGCTACTATAAATAACCACAGTTTTCAATTCACTTCATCTTCGTTTGGAAGAAACCCCCCTCCTCCCCTTTTCCTCCTCTTTTACCTCCGACTGGGCGACAGTGGTTAGCACTGCGAGCCCCACAGCAAGAACACCGCCGGCCCTGGCCCCCTAGGACCGGTGGATGTTTCTGTGAGGAGTTTGAATGTTCTCCCCGTGTCCGTGTGGGTTTTCCCCGGGTGCTCCGGTTTCCTCCCACCATCCAAAGACATTCAACATACATAAAAACCAAGCATTTATCTAACCCTTGTGTTCCCTTAGCTACAGCAGCGGGGGAGTTCTGTGATCCACCGAGCTCGGGCTCCTCTCACGCTCCGCCAAACGGGAGGAAGCCCCGGACTCGAGGAGTCCTTGAGCTCGGGGCTCTCTCCCGGAACAGCATGCCAAACAAGCTTTTATAAATCATCAGCTAAGTGTGAACTCTTGAAACAACCCCGATTGACTGTTTGTCACATATTGAGGATGTTTTGGCGTATATGACGGCGCGTTCCAGTTCCAGCCAATATCCAGCAACCTCACGCATCCAACTCCTGGAAGACAAAAACCTTCCAGTTCTTGCATAGCCAGCATACTCACTGGACATGTCACATATTGAGCATGTTTCGGCGTATACGACAGCATGTTCCAGTTCCAGCCAATATCCAGCAACCTCACGCATCCACTGAGGAGAAGTCGACCAAGATTTTACAGTCCGCAATAAACAACCTGATCGAATCTATTTGAAGGTGACTCTGTGCTCAAAACAGATACTGACTGGCCACACCTGCCAGGTGTATGGATTATCTCGGCAAGCTTATGAAAAATGGGGGCAAAATCAAAAGTGCTGCCTTAGTTTTATTGTGGTTGATCGTAATTATGCAAAATACAGTGGTTATACAGTGGTTTGGCTGTCAGAACCAGCAAAGCCTGAAGATAAAGTTGGTTTTATATACACACATTTGTTCAGTGACAACTTGTGACATGCTCCCTATATTGTTACCATAGTACTTTGAATATTGGATTGAAATGACATGTATTCGTGACTTGAAATCAACATTAGCACTATTTATTTGACTGTGAACAATGTTGTACTTTGATAGACATTGGTTGCAAAGAATGCTTTTGTGAAATTGTATTAAGGAGAAAGTCTGAATGTGTTAAGATAAAACTAAATATACTTCATTCAGCAAAGCGTTCTCTGCTAGGCCTAAAAACAGATCAAACATCAGAGTCACTTATTTATTTTTATTTATTTATTTCTTATAGCTTGTTCTCTTTATTTCATAGCTTTGCTGTTGGTTGCATTGCTTCTAGTATTATATGTTTATATTAAAGCGTTTTAACAAATCAAATTTCAGCAGTCGTGTTTCCAGCATGACAAAATTCTCCCTGGAGCCTTCAGAGTCAGCAAGTTCAGGCATCTGTACATTACATTACATTGCTTAAACCAATCAGATTTTAATTTGGCTATGCAAGGCCATCTTGCAGTAAAACACTTGAGTTTGGTAGGTTAATTGTAATTGTTTACTTTTTTAAATGGCTGTCTTGACAGTATTGTGATGATGTTTACCATGTTTAAGCTTCAGTATGAATATAAACCAAGTCAAACTGTAATAACCAGGCTTTTTCTTCAAGCGAGGCACTGATGCTCCAACAAAAAATAACCCATGTGTTTTTATAGTAACTGTTGTTTCAGTGTATTGACCATAGTTTTACTACAGTTAACATCAGGGGTCACCAATCTCGGTCCTGGAGGGCCGGTGTCCCTGCAGGGTTTAGCTCCAACTTGCCTCAACACACCTGCCTGAATGTTTCAAGTATACCTAGTAAGACCTTGATTAGCGTGTTCAGGTGTGTTTGATTAGGGTTGGAGCTAAAATCTGCAGGACACACCGGACCTCCAGGAACAAGTTTGGTGACCTCTGGTTATCATGGTTAGTATGTGCAAAGCTAGATTCATTTAGGATTACCATAGTTGACCACAAGCTAACCATGGTTTTGTCTCTGTATTTTTGCGTGTTAGATGCTTCAGTAATTGCTCTGTTAGACTTTATTTTTGAGTAGTATTTATGGATTGTATTGCTGTAGTGTCATTAGGATGCTATTAATTAATGTAGGACACCGCTGAAGGCCTGAGGGAGATGTATGCCCTGTCACTGGCAAAGAAACACAATACAAAGCTTGATTTTTTTTGCATACTGTTGAATTCTCTTAATATTCGTCACCTGTAATGCTGTTAATCTTTCATCAAGAAGGTTTTCAATCAGCAACGCTTTCTCTGCTAGGCCTAAAATCAGACCAAACATAAGAGTCGCTGATTTAATTTAATTATATATATATATCTCTTTTGCATATAATGTTTATTTCCTTTAGTCTGTTCTGTTTATTTCATAGATTCACTCTTTTTTTGAACAACTTGATTATTTGGATCAGCTGTGTTTAATTACGGTTGGAGCAAAACTGGAGCTGCGGCCTTTCAGGAATTGAGTTTGAGACCCATGCTGTAGACATGACGTCGCCAATCTCCTTCCTGGAGGGCTGGTTTCTCTGCAGGGTTTATGTCTTATATGTCCCAGAATGCAATGCAATTGTGACATCACAGCATTGTAGTGCTCAAGGGTTTAAGGCAGGGGTGTCCAAACTCGGCCTTGGAGGGCAGGTGACCTGCATAGTTTAGCTCCAACTTCCTTCAACACACTTAGCTGGAAGTTTTAGTATAGCTAGAAAGAGCTTGATTAGCTGGTTTGTTTAATTGGGGTTGGAACTAAAATATGCAGGGCACTGGACCTCCGGGACCGAGTTTGGGTACCCTTGGTTTAAGGCATTCAATTTAAACCCTTTCAGATGCTGCGCCAGTAGTGGACACTAATGTAATAGATGACGTACATCCGAGTCAACTAGATGAAGGGACTACAGCGTGTTGACGTCATTCATGATGGTGTAATGCAGGGGCGATTTTAGGATTTTCATTTTAGGGGGGCTCCTTCGTGACGTTGGGATACAGGTGATACAAGTTATCTATATCAAAGAAATGCAAATAAGCAGATATTCTAACAATTTATTGACAAACACACACCTCGATCTCTCGCTGTCCACGGCTGTGGTTTCCTGATCAAATGAAAAACAAAAGACTGGGAGGAGGCAAATTCTGCCACCGTTTTCATATCAAATTTAGGGGACTGAGGTGATAATTTAGTGCAGTTTATGAGCAATTGCAAAGTTTTAGGGGGGCTACAGCTCACCTAAAGTAGGCCTAGCAACGCCCATGGTGTAATGACCATTGTTCTAGGCTGACCAAACATATCACAAATATATAGTCAGAAGTCATAATTCAGTCAGTTAAAACATCACCACGATCTGACAGGATTCTTACTTCTGCAACCCAAACGAAGCAAGTCTTGAGATTACCCGTTGCTCATTTCATTAGAACTGAATCAGTTGTCTAAGTTTGGTTCAGACGGTGCTGTAATGTGTCAGTCAGAAAGATAAACTTTACACATTTAAGAAAAAAAAAGTTATTTAAACTTTTGTTATTTCTAAAACTATTCCAACATCACATGTTTTTATTTAATTAGCCTTTTGGTAGGCTAGTCATTTTTTTAATGTTACGGTTTACTAATCATCTTGTAATATTTTGTAAAAACGTTTGTTTACTGATGTTACATAAAGAAAAGATCATTTTATATTGTTTATGTATTTTTCAGCCATGAAGGATTACGTTTGCTTTTTAATTATTGCTCCTTAGCTTTTAAAGTGCCTAATAAACAGTATTTTCACCCACTGATCTATATATGATGTTCTCTATTATAGGACAGTAATTTCACCTCACGCTTTTTCTCTGTATTTAGCCATTGTTTTTGTTTTGTTATTTGGCGCGTTTATGAATATCTTCCCGCCTTGCGGCGATGACGTCAGCACTGACGCGTTCATTCAGCGTCGAGTCTTCAGAGCTGAGGTGAGTCGTTGACGCTTTTTCTCGTGTTTACACAACAATAAAACACACTTTACAGTTTATTAAAGCGACAATCTGCGACTTGTTTCTGCATTGAGTTCACCTCTATCTGTGTGTCTGCTGACCAAAACAATACAGCAGGCAGAGAGGAGCTCTGAGAGGACAATATGAGCTCAGTGTTTGTGTGTTTCTGTTAGTGTGTTCGTTTTTAAAGATTGGAGAATCGCAAAATATGAACTATGAATGTAAGAGGAATGTTGCTTAGCAGATATTTGAAGTTTTACACAAAAAAGCAACATTGCTTTGTGATTCTCATTAGGTTTTTATGATTTGTCTATTTACATACCCCATGGATGTGTTAGCAATCAAAATGTTGTATTGTGTGAATATTAGGTATTTAAACTATAGATTTCTAAAAAAGTAGTTGCTTAAACTACATTATTTATGCTGCAAACAGTATAAAATGAGCTGATCTGCTGCTGTTTAATGAGTGCTGGGCATCCGCTGTGTAAAACATATGCTGACTAGTTGGCGGTTCCTTCTGCTGTGCATCCCCTGATAAATAAAAAGACTTAATAAAAAATTAATTAATGATTAATATTAACCTCATATAATAAGACTTGTGGACACAATGTTTTCAGCACCGCCACACAGAGATCATTCTCAATGTTTAGTTGTGGCCTGTATTTATTTTTATTGAACTTGATTGCCATAAAGGTGTCAGAAAGTTTAACCCGGTGCTATAAAATCAATCTGAATTAAGCATTAACAACTTATATTGAATATATATCGTAAAAGTTCAATATAAAAAATAATTATCAAGATTGCATTGTTGCCATATCGCCCAGCCCTCTGTAAGCACACCAATTCTATGAGAAAATTGAAGACTGGTGGCTTTTTCTTTGCATGTTTACGTAACTATTCCTACTATTTTCATCTTCTGTGGGTTATAGATAAAATATGCTAATTCTAATAGATTAAGCAGATTTATTTGACTTTTGGAAATCACAGAGCGACCCCGTCTTGGTCTCGACCCTCACTTTGGGAACCACTGATCTACAGTATAATAATGATTTATTAAATTAAGAGTGAATTATTCAGATTTTTCTGTTTACTTTATTGCAGCTTGTCCTCCTTCAGTTCAGCTGTAAATGCTGGAATATTCCCATCAGTCTACAAGTGAAGACGAGCATCAGACCACCATAAGGAAGAGAAATCTGCAAAGACAGAGTTTATTGAAGGACAGTGAGAAGATGAGTGATCCAGAACCATGCAGAATTAAACAGGAAGACACTGAAGAACTAATAGGTTTGTGTTTATTCATTACTCTTCAATATTAAGGCTGAACAGCAGTGAGGTTGTGAATCTTTACATTTTCACTCATTTTAGGGTTTTTTTCATATTATTTTTTATGCACTGCATCCTTCATTTTCCTTCATGTTTGCAATTTTGTTTTAATTTAATGTCAGAAATATGAACTGAATTGAGCCTTTAATTTTGCTTAAAACACTTGACTGCATCAAACAATAATAATAATGAGCACATGTTCAGCGCTGTGGAGAGCTCTGCTGGAGAGATGGAGTTTCACAGTGAGCTTTTAGCAGGGTTCTGCTTCTGTTGTACCTTCAGTGTCAGTGAAAGACAAAACTCACAAGCAGACAAATGTGCCCAGATGAGGCTTTTCAAATATGTGGAGCATTTTTAACCTCTTGCACATCGATCTCGCCTCACCTTTTTTTTGCACTGTTGATCTCTGCTGGAGCGCCACCTGCTGTTTACAGACTTAATAACTCGCCTCCTAAAATGAACTTATTTGCTTAATTTCAGATGTGAAGGAGGAGAGTGAAGAACTGAATGAAGATGAGGAGAAACATCAGGTCAAAAGTGAAGAAAAAACCCAATCAGAGACTGAACAAAGTATTTCAGTGAAAGGAACAGCAGTAAATAGTTTGACCTGCACTCAGTGTGGAAAGAGTTTCACCCGCAAAAGCGGTCTCAATGATCACATGAGGATCCACACTGGAGAGAAACCTTTCAAGTGTCCACACTGCGACTGGAGATTTAGTAATTTAGGAAACCTCAAATCACACATAAAGCTTCACACTGGAGAGAAACCTCACCAGTGTTCACACTGCGGCAAGAGATTCAGTCATCCAGGAGTCCTAAAATCACACTTGAGGATTCACACCGGAGAGAAACCTTTTGAGTGTTCACACTGCGGCAAGCGATTCAGTGTTTTAAGAAACATGAAAAGACATGAGAGCACTCACACTGAAGAGAAACCGTATCACTGCACTGCTTGTGGGTCGAGATACTTGTATTTATCATCTCTACAAAAACACACACTAAACTGTCAGAGTAAGTAGATCATCTAAACACCCACAGCCATATCACCCTGCAGCCCAAAACTGGCTACTCACTGAAGTTAAGCAGGGCTGAGCCTGGTCAGTACATGGAGACCACATGGGAAAACTAGATTTCTGTTGGTAGTGGTGTTATTGAGGGCGGTAGGGGGTGCTCAAACTGTGGTCTGTGTGGGTCCTAATGCCCCAGTATAGTGAAGGGTACGTCATGCTGTTGGTGGGCGCCGTCTTTTAGATGAGACATTAAACCAAGCTCCTGACTGTCTGTGGTCATTAAAAATCCTATGGCACTTCTCGTAAAGAGTAGGGGTGTAACTCCAGTGTCCTGGCTTAATTCCTTTCATCAGCCCTTACCCATCATGGCCTCCCAATTATTCTTATGTTCAGATATTGCATCTTTTGCAAACGCAAGTTAACAAAAAGTAGTGCGAGTCGCACTTTCCACTTATTTTTGACACAAAGTGAACGGCTCCATAAACAACAATAAAGGACACAGCAGATGCTGTTATTCTGCTTAGCAGAGACACAGGAGATCTTGGGTTCTGTTGTACCTTCAGTGTCAGTGAAAGACTCAAAACTAGACAAATGTGCCCAGATGAGGCTTTTTAAATAGTTGGAGCATTTTTAATTACACACACTGTCGGCTACATCACTATAGTATGTGATGGCAAAGTTTAAAAAGACAGAGCAAATGAAAAGCGAAAGCTTCATCTATATTATTATAGTTGTAGTTACAACCCCAAATCAGAAAAAGTTGGGACAGTATGCACATTTAAAAAAATAGTTGGGACAGGAGCAGTTCAGGGCTCGTGATCAGGTAAATTGGTGAAATAAAGATGTGATTGGAAACAGGTGATTGTAATTATGATTGTGTACAAAAGCAGCATCCAAGAAAGGTCTAGTCCTTTAGGTTTGGACATCCTGCGTTGAATAGTGGACTGTTAAGAGTAGGAAAACATCCAAATGGATATTGTAATAATTGAAAGGAAGAAGAAAGTATAGAACATATCATAAAGAAATGTCCTTTATATAAAAAGGAAAGGAATATGATGATAGACATTGAGGAAAATAATGTAAACAAAGATATTAATAGTATGTTAAGTAGTAGAATAGAAGATAGTAAATTGAAAGCTTTATTAATGTTTTTTAGAGAAACTGGGTTGTATAATAGAATATAAATTAATAAGTATAAGAGGAAAAAAAATAATAATAAATAAATAAATAAAAATTCAATTCTGATCCACACTCCTAACCAGTAGATGGCGGAAATGCATCATAAAGTTGTTTGCCAACCGCCAATAAAAATCAACGAAGAAGAAGAAGGTCTAGTCCTTTAGGAGCACCACCAGTTTGCCAACAAATACGTGAGAAAGTTATTGAAATCTTCAACAATGGTTTTCCTTAAAGAAAGATAGGAAGACAGAAGACATTCGAGACTCACAAACGGAGAAATGTGGCCAGATGTCGGCTCTTTAAGTAGTCGGAGTATTTTTAATTACTCGCGCACACTAATCACAGTCATTTAGAGGTTTAAAGTGAATTTGGAGAAGACGGCTCTGCAGTTTTGCTCCCGGTGAGTCGATGACTTTTGATGACAAGGTGTTCATGACTCTCATGGATCTACGGCCCTCCAGGAATTGAGTTTAAGACCTATGTTCTAGAGCAGGGGTTCTCAAACTGGGGGTTGCAGAATAATTTCAAGGGGTCGCGAAAGTGATTTAAAAATTGTGTAATTTTCAGTGATTATAATATATATTTTTCAGTATTAAATGAAAGATAATTAAATAAAAGATATTACTGAAGTTAGTATTTTAAAAAAAGTGAATGTAACATCATAACTGTGCCGCGAATAACTCGATAGTTATCAATACAGCACGCATCTGGATGTGAAAACCGCAACTGCAGAGATGGAATTTATAATTCGCAAATCTAAAAATGTTGATAAAACTGTGGACAGTTTGGCTGAGTGATCAGAACCGTCTACTTTGACTAAATTCAGAAAGTATTTAGGACGCATTCAGGCATTATGCATCTTTGCAGTTGAAACGTAGCGCTCAGGAACAGTTTAAAACAGTTGTCATGTCAACTTGCTGCAGTAAACAACGCTTGCCCCGCCTTCGTGCTCTTCTTGGCCCATTGCTCTAGAACTGAAAGCGATTTAATTGGTTAAAACGGAGGTCAATTACTCATTTAAAGCCTTCTGCATTCAGATGACCGGGAGCTGAGCTACAACCGTAAAAATGTAACGTGCTGAAGATGAGAGAAAGAAAACGACACTGACAGATTTAGTTTTAGAAACCAACTAAAGCTTCAAATAATGGCATGTAATGAATGTTAATCCACCACCTACACTTTTCGAAGAGTGGATAAAAGACTTCCATTGGCTTCAAGTCCGCTATGAAAATAACTAAAGCGTTCACTGTAAAGTCTGTGGGACGGAATTATCAGGTAACTGTTTGCCACATCTACACCTTACCACGCGTGAGAACACTGCACAGTAACATCGTTAACAGGTTTATTCATGTCAAGCAGTGCGTGCAGGGCCGGTGAGCGGTCTGTGTATCTTTTGGTCTCTCAGTTATGTTATAAAAATGTATTTTCTTGTGATAACGGGATTTCGTTGAGACATATTTTCCTCACGCATCCATATATATTTTTCTAGCTTGTTATTTGTGATTAGTGTTGATTTTAAATGCAAGAAACCTGTTTATAAAACTTGCGAGGTAAATTTTGGCTGGTGCGCCTACATTTTTTAAAGTGCTACCAAGCAAAAATGTTAATTTCGAGCCCTGTGTTGTGTAGTACATATAGTTAAAATATTGTGAACAGCTTAAAATAAGTTATTTCTATTGTTTGTGTGTGCTTTGATTGTGGGGGGTCGCGAGTTCTTGACGATCTTACATTGGGGGTCGCTGGCTTAAGTTTGAGAACCACTGGTCTAGAGTAACTGTTAAAATCTAACCTCTTAAAATGAACTTTCAGATGTAACGGTGAAGGAGGAGAGTGAAGAACTGAATGAAGATGAGGAGAAACATCATGTCAAGAGTGAAGAAAAAACCCAATCAGAGACTGAAGATAGTATTTCAGTGAAAGGAACAGCAGTGAAAAGTCACACCTGCACTCAGTGTGGAAAGAGTTTCAGCTTTAAAAGCAATCTAAAGCAACACATGAGGATCCACACTGGAGAGAAACCTTACCAGTGTTCATACTGCGACAAGAGATTCAGTCATTCAGAAAACCTAAAAGGACACATGAGGAATCACACTGGAGAGAAACCTTACAAGTGTTCACACTGCGACAAGACATTCAGTGTTTCAATATACCTGAAATCACACTTGAAGATCCACACTGGAGAGAAACCTTACCAGTGTTCGCACTGCGACAGGAGATTTAGTCATTCAGAAAACCTAAAAGCACACATGAGGATTCACACTGGAGAGAAACCTTACAAGTGTTCGCACTGCGACAAGAGATTCAGTGATTTAAGATACCTGAAACCACACGAGAGGATCCACACTGGAGAGAAACCTTACCAGTGTTCACACTGCGGCAAGAGATTCAGTGTTTCAAGATACCTGAAATCACACTTGAGGAGTCACACTGGAGAGAAACCGTATCACTGCACTGCTTGTGGGAAGAGCTTCACACATTCGTCTTCTCTACAGTTACATACAAAAAACTATCACAGTAAGTAGAGCATCTAAAGGTCCAGGTTGCATTATTGAGGATAAAGACTGTCCCAGCAAACCCACAACTAGGCAAATGTGCCCAGATGTCGGCTTTTAAAGTAGTTCGAGCATCCTAACTCCTAAACATCTACAGTTTGCAGACATGTATTTTAGTCAGTATTGATTGCACTGTCAAGTCTCTCAAAAGAAACTGTTAAGAACTAACCTCTCAAAAATAATGTTTACTTCATTTTCAGATGTGATGGTGGTGAAGAGCGAAGATAAGGAGAAACATCATGTCAGAAGTAAAGAAAAAACTTTCACCTGCACTGAGTGTGGAAAGAGTTTTGGGCGCAAACGCAATCTCATTCTTCACATGAAGATCCACACTGGAGAGAAACCTTACAAGTGTTCACACTGCGACAAAACATTCAGACATCCAGAACACCTGAAAGTACATGAGAGGACTCACACTGGGGAGAAACCGTACCAGTGTTCACACTGCGAGAAGAGATTCAGCTGTTCAAGATATCTGAAATCACATGAGAGGACTCACACTGGAGAGAAACCTCACCAGTGTTTACGTTGCATGAAGAGATTCAGCTGTTTAAGAAACCTGAAATCCCACTTGAGGACTCACACTGGAGAGAAACCGTATCACTGCACTGAATGTGGGAAGAGTTTCACATCCTCATCTTCTCTACAATTACACTCAAAACACTATCACAGTAAGTAGAGCATCTAAAGATTCAGCCCTTCCAGGTCAAGATATTTAGGATTATTGTGGAGTTGATAATACCTATCTAAAGGGGACCTATGATGGGGGTTCATGTCTTTTTTGTCTTTGAAATTCAACAGGCTGTTTGTGTTTATAAAAGATCACCAGAAGGCCGCTGTGCCATTGCCAGGAGTTGTCCCTAGTGGAATAACAAATAAATATAAAGCATTGAAAACATTAGTATTAGTGTAATCAATTGATAATGCTGCCAAAAATATTGTAACATAGAATACTGAAGTTTATTAATGTGACTAATAGTGTAATTCGGGACGATTAAAGAAATTAAGACATGTTTGTATGATTATTTATGATTATAAAATTAGCAGTTAAAACAAGTGAAAGCTGGAATGACAGTTTATATGGTGTGATATATATATTTTCCTCAAATTTTACATTTACATTTAGTCATTTACATTTAGTCATTTAGCAGACGCTTTAATCCAAAGCGACTTACAAATGAGGACAAGGAAGCAATTTACACAACTAAAAGAGCAACAATGAAGAAGGAAAGCATTAGTTATATATATATATATATATATTTTTTCTTTTTTTCTTTTTGAGTACAGTTAGTGGTATAGCCAGAGAGGCAATTGCAGATTAGGAAGGGAAGTGGAGACTAAATAGTTGAGTTTTTAGTGGTTTCTTGAAGACAGCGAGTGACTCTGCTGTTCTGATGCAGTTAGGGAGTTCATTCCACCAACTGGGCAGATTGAACGCGAGAGTTCGGGAAAGGGATTTCTTCCCTCTTTGGGATGGAACCACGAGGCGACGTTCATTCATAGAACGCAAGTTTCTGGAGGGCACATAGATCTGCAGAAGTGAGAGCAGATAAGAAGGAGCAAAGCCAGAAGTCGCTTTGTAGGCAAACATCAGAGCTTTGAATTTGATGCGAGCAGCAACTGGCAGCCAGTGCAAACGGATGAGCAGCGGAGTGACATGTGCTCTTTTAGGTTCATTTGACATAGCAGAGCTACACGATATTGAAAAAAATATGACAATAATTAGTTTTTCTGCGATTATATAGTGCAATATGAATGTAGTTTTCAGACTTACCGTTGAGGAGCCAACCACATTCAGCTGGTAATCAGAAATTGTAGCAGTAAAATATTATGTCTCCATTCCCTCCTTCAGGAAACGAGGGTTACGATATTAACCAAGATGTTCTCTTTCAGGTCAGAAACGCATTACATCATTTTAAAAACGTTAAGGGTTACTGTATGGAACGCACCAAAGTTGCTGATTCTGTTACGTGTAACCTTCCAACATCCCCTGGTGCTTTAAATCATCAGGAACTTGGAATAGTACAATTAACAAGGGAGTCGTAACAATTATGGATGATAATGCACTGCTACATAATGAAGGATCTGTACACAATTCCTGGAAGCTGAAAACATCCCAGTTCCTCTGTGGCCTGCTATATTCACCTGACATGTCATGTACTGAGCTTGTTTCGGCGTATACGACAGTGTGTTCCAGTTCCAGCCAATATCCAGCAACCTCACGCATCCACTGAAGAGGAGTCGACCAACATGTTCGGAATAAACAACCTGATTGACTCTATGTAAAGGTGACTCTATGCTCAAAACAGATACTGACTGGTTTGCTGAATGGCCTCACCTGTCAGGTGTATGGATTATTTCGGCAAGCTTATGGAAAATGGAGGCAAATTTTTATTGTGCTTGATTGTAATTATGCAAAAACAGTGGTTTAGCTAGCAGGGTTAGCAAAGCCTTAAGATAAAGTTGGTTTTATATACACACATTTGTTCAGTGACAATATGTGACAATATGCGCTCTATATTGTTTACCATGGTACTTTGAATATTGGGATTAAAATCACATGTACGTGTGACTTGAAATCAACATTAGCACTATTTATTTGACTGTGAACAATGTTGTACTTTGATAGACGTTGGTTGCCATTCAGAAGCTCCGCCACTAGTGGACACTAATGTAATCAATGACGTACATCCGAGTCTACGTGACGGAGGGACTACAGTGTGTTGACGTCATTCACGATGGTGTAATGTCCATTGTCCCGGGCTGACCCGACATATCACAAATATATAGTCAGAAGTCATAATTCAGTCAGTTAAAACATCACCATGATCTGACAGGATTCTTACAATTAAATTTTGCAACCCAAATCAAGCAAGTCTTCGGTTTTACCTGTTTCTCATTTCATTAGAACTGAATCAGTTGTCCAAGTTTGGTTCAGACGGTGCTGTAATGTGTCAGTTAGAAAGATAAACTTTACACATTTAAGAAAAAAAAGTTACTTAAACGTATTTTATTTCTAAAACTGTACTCCGACACTATGTGTTTTAATTTAATTAGCCTTTAAGTAGGCTAGTCATTTTTTA
This sequence comes from Danio rerio, assembly GCF_052040795.2. Taxonomy (NCBI): domain Eukaryota; kingdom Metazoa; phylum Chordata; class Actinopteri; order Cypriniformes; family Danionidae; genus Danio; species Danio rerio. The sequence goes on from NC_141042.1 coordinate 3,135,586, forward strand.
AATGTTACTGTTTATTAATCATCTTGTAATATTTTGTAAAAATGTTTGTTTACTGATGGTAGTTAGAGGAGCGCGGGGCACAAAGTAATGCAGGGTTAAATATAACACATAGTTTTAAGATATTTGATTAGGGTTAACCATGGCATGCTTCCTGACAATTATTACAGCATAAAAGTATTTTTTATTGTAGTCAATTTATTATTATTATTTTTTTAAAGTAAGAGTACGTAAAATCTTATATTGTTGTGACGACAGTGTTCTAGGCTAAAAGATGGAACCATTTTAAAAGATGTAAAAAACACAGTGACTGCTAGCCAGTTTTGAAGAAAACACCACACCACGGAGTTAGTTGTTACAGGGTGTTACAATTAAGCCACATGCACCAATTAAACTTACAAAATAATAATTTTTACATTTTGTTTATGATGTGGACTACTTTTTTATTTTAAAATGTTTTTAATAGAAAATATTTTTTATAGGAAAAATATATTTTATTGAAAATGCAAATAAATGCATGGTATAATAATGGAAAAAATGGGTGATAATAATGTAAATAGATTCAAATGTGTTTATCCAATAAATAAAAAACATACTATGTAGAATAAAACAGAAATGAGCCAATTGCTGAGGAAATATAGCTACTATTTAAAGTAAACAAATTAAATTAACTGTGTGAAATCTGCCTTTGTAACCATGTCACAATTAACCTTCGATATATATATATATATATATATATATTTATATGATGTTCTCTATTATAGGACAGTAATTTCACCTCACGCTTTTTCTCTACACGTAGCAATTGTTTTTGTTTTGTTATTTTGCGCGTTTTTGACCGTCCTCCCCCCTTGCGGCGATGTCGTCAGCACTGACGCGTTCATTCAGCGTCGAGTCTTCAGAGCTGAGGTGAGTCGTTGACGCTTTTTCTCGTGTTTACACAACAATAAAACACACTTTACAGTTTATTAACGCGACAATCTGCGACTAGTTTCTGCATTGAGTTCACCTCTATCTGTGTGTCTGCTGACCAAAACAATACAGCAGGCAGAGAGGAGCTCTGAGAGGACAATATGAGTGAATGTGTTTGGGTTTTTTGTTGGTGTGTTCGTTTTTAACGATTGGAGTGTGGCAAAATATGATCTATGAATGTAATGAGAATATAGTTCAGCAGATATGTGAAGTTTTACATAAAAACACAACATATTTGTGGGTGCTCGCTATTTTTGTTTGGTTAGATTTGTCTTTTTTTACAAACCACATGAATGGTTTGCTATCAAAATTTTGTATGTGCGAATATTAGGTATTTAAAGTATATATAGATTTCTAAAAAATAAATATCAGTTGCTTAAACTACATTATTTATGCTGCAAACGGTATAAAATGAGCTGATCTGCTGCTATTTGAGTGTTTATAGTCTGAGGTTCATCAATATTATCAGAGCTGCTGAACTCCTCTAAAAAAATTGAAGGTCCCACTTTATATTAAGTGGCCTTAACTATTATGTACTTACGTCAAAAAATAAATACAATGTACTTACTGTGTTTATAATGTATTTGAGAGCACTTGTGGTGCTTTTGAGTTGGGAGAGAGGTTGGGTTATGGATAGATTTAATGGTATGGGTAGGTTTAAGGGTAGGTAAGGTGTAAGGGATGGTCAACAGTGTATTTACAAATGTAGTTACAAAAGTTGATTACAGATGTAATTACATACATGTATTTAATCAAGCATAAGTACACAGTAAATACATGTATTTACACAATAAGTACAATGTAACAAAGTATTAATTCATGTGTAAGTACAGAGTAGTTAAGGCAACTTAATATAAAGTGGGAGCAAATTGAAGACTGGTGGCTTTTTATTTACATGTTTACGTAACTATTCCTACTATTTTCATCTTCTGTGGGTTATGGATAAAATATGCTTATTCTAATAGTTTAAGCAGATTTATTTGACTTTTGGAAATCACAGAGCAACCCCGTCTTGATCTCGACCCTCACTTTGGGAACCACTGATCTACAATATAATAATGATTTATTAAATTATGAGTGAATTATTCAGATTTTTCTGTTCTGTTTTGCTCGTCCTCCTTCAGTTCAGCTGTAAATGCTGGAATATTCCCATCAGTCTACAAGTGAAGACGAGCATCAGACCATCAGGAAGAAGAGAAACCTGCAAAGACAGAGTTTATTGAAGGGCAGTGAGAAGATGAGTGATCCAGAACCCTGCAGAATTAAACAGGAAGACACTGAAGAACTAATAGGTTTGTGTTCATTCATTACTCTTCAATAATGAGGCTGAACAGCAGTGAGGTTGTGAATCTTTACATTCTCACTCATTTTAGGTTTTTTTTTCATATTATTTTTTATGCACTGCATCCTTCATTTTTCTTCATGTTTGCAATTTTATTTTAATTTAATGTCAGAAATATGAACTGAATTAAGCCTTTAATTTTGCTAAAAATACTTTTGACTGCATCAAACAATAATAATAATAATAATGAGCACATGTTCAGCGCTGTGTTCTGCTGGAGAGATGGAGTTTCACAGTGAGCTTTTAGCAGGGTTCTGCTTCTGTTGTACCTTCAGTGTCAGTGAAAGACAAAACTCACAAGCAGACAAATGTGCCCAGATGAGGCTTTTCAAATATGTGGAGCATTTTTAACCACTTACGCATCGATCTCGCCTCCCTCACTTCACTATTTTTTTTCACTGTTGATCTCTGCTGGAGCGCCACCTGCTGTTTACAGACTTAATAACTCGCCTCCTAAAATGAACTTATTTGCTTAATTTCAGATGTGAAGGAGGAGAGTGAAGAACTGAATGAAGATGAGGAGAAACATCAGGTCAAAAGTGAAGAAAAAACCCAATCAGAGACTGAACAAAGTATTTCAGTGAAAGGAGCAGCAGTAAATAGTTTGACCTGCACTCAGTGTGGAAAGAGTTTCACCCGCAAAAGCGGTCTCAATGATCACATGAGGATCCACACTGGAGAGAAACCTTTCAAGTGTCCACACTGCGACTGGAGATTTAATAGCTTAAGAAACCTCAAATCACACATAAAGCTACACACTGGAGAGAAACCTCACCAGTGTTCATACTGCAGCAAGAGATTCAATCATTCGGGACAGCTAAAATCACACTTGAGGATCCACACCGGAGAGAAACCTTTTGAGTGTTCACACTGCGGCAAGCGATTCAGTGTTTCAAAAAACATGAAAGCACATGAGAGAATTCACACTGAAGAGAAACCGTATCACTGCACTGCTTGTGGAATGACATTCTCATATTTGTCTTCTCTACAAAAACACACACTAAACTGTCAGAGTAAGTAGATCATCTAAACACCCACAGCCATATCACCCTGCAGCCCAAGACCGGCTACTCACTGAAGTTAAGCAGGGCTGAGCCTGGTCAATACCTTGATGGGAGATAGGCTTGGGCGGTATCCAAATTTTGTTACCGTCAAACCGCCTCCATATTTTACCCCGGTATCCGGTATTACCGGCGTAATAAAAAAAAATTATGATGTAAGGCTCAGACAGCGGCACCAAACTGTTGGCTTAAGCCTAAACCATTCAGAAACTGAATACCTTCTATGCGACCTTCGGCTGGCGGTCAGAGAGAGAGAGAGAGAGAGATGCTGTGCATCGCTTTGCGCTCTCTCTCTCTCTCTTTCTCTCTCTCTCTCTCTTTTACACACACACACACACACACATCTCTCCCGCGATTTATTCAGAAATTTACTCCCACACCGTAAGAAATCTGGCCGGCTCCCGCGGAACAGCAGCGGGAATGCAGAGAGCTGTAATCGGGCAATTAAAAATTATACCCGATAGCTCCCGAGTCCGACAGGTACATTTTGATTGACAGCTTTATAAAGCCCGAACCCGTTTACAGCCCGATATTAAAATGTGCTCATGCACACAGCTCTAATGCATTTTTTTTTAAGAATGAGTCATTTATATGTTTTAACATCATTTATTCATAGCAAGCGTAGACTATAGACCACTTGGAAGTTGGAACAAAGAAATAAAATAAGTCCTACAGCTGTAACATCGTAACATCTCAGCACTCTATAGGTCTAGGTACATGCACTTAGCCTTTAAATTAGCCTACACACCAATGAAAAGAAATCGTGCTTAACAAATCAAATTAAAATAAACTCTAAATGATGACGGGTATTTTGGCAATAACGAAATTAAGATAAAGGCTCTGCAAGATGTGTTTCTCCACTTCTCTTCACAATCTGGCATTAAGGCGGCGGTGAAGCTGAATATTAAAAGAATAATGCCACCATTAGTCTGTATACTCTGTCTACATTATGATTATATGGTTTAATTAATATTTATTTATAATTTAAAAACCCTTTACTCACCAAGATTAGGCTACGTGTGTTTGTGGAGGAACATTATTAAATCCACTGGCTTTAGCGCAGTCTCTCACTCATGGTGCGTCCAGCAGCTGAACACCCTTTCCTGCGGCTACAGGTCGAGATGCAGAGTTCTGATCCGGCTGAAGTTTTGTGTAGGATTGTTTGTTCATCTTCTACCAGTCAGGAACATGCATTTAATTTCCCATGACAGCAGTTTCAGTGTAGCGAATGGCCTCTTCTTTTTACCTGTCAGCTTGCGGTTTAGGGCTCTACCGTAATACGCAGTGTATGAGCGACCGCGAAATACCTGCGGCTGGAATAACCGCTCCTTCTGAGCTAGTGACTGGCTTGAACGCCGTCAAAATTCGCTTTTTTTACTACTTCGTCATCATTTGTTTCACCTTTGCAGGGATGGATTTTAATGCAGGGATTTGGATTTTTTCGGGTCTCGTCGGGTTCGGGCAAAGATCTTCAGCTCTAATGCAGACCTCTCGTTCATATTAACCACGTCTCCCTTCTGTTCAGTAGAAACTGCCAAACTGCAGGACACTTTAAAGCGCGACTCGTCACGTCACCTCTCCCCCTTCTCTCCCTCCCTCTCCCCCTTCCTTTCCCTCTCTCCTCCACACTGTCCCGTGATGACAACCACACATACGTTTTTGTAGGCATTAAATAAAGGATATTTAATATTTTTTGACGGTATAACGGTATTGAAACTGACACCGTTGCTATTTTTAGATCCCGCGGTATACCATAATACCGAAATACCGCCCAAGCCTAATGGGAGACCACATGGGGAAACTAGATTTCTGTTGGTAGTGATGTTATTGAGGGCGGTAGGGTGTGCTCAACATGCAGTCTGTGTGGGTCCTAATGCCCCAGTATAGTGAAGGGTACGTTATGCTGTTGGTGAGAGCAAGCATCATGTATAATATAGTTGTAGTTACAACCCCAAATCAAAAAAAGTTGGGACAGTATGGAAAACGCAAATAAAGATAGAGAGTAGTGACTTCTAAATTTACTGTGACTTGTATTTCATTGCAGACAAAACAACAAACATTATTTCATGTGTTTTTCTTCATTTAATTTCTTGCAACACATTAAAAAAATAGTTGGGACAGAGCAAATGAAATGTGATCAGCACAACTGAACCTTTTATTCACACATGCTCCTAAACATTTACAGTTTGTACACGTCTTTTAGTCAGTAATGATTGCACTGTCACGGCCTGAGCATAGGTCTTAAACTAAATTCCTGGAGGGCCGCAACTCTGCACAGTTTTGCTCCCGGTGAGTTGATGACTCTGTTGATGACAAGGTGTTTATGACTCTGTGCAAATCTACGACCCTCCAGGAATTGAGTTTGAGACCTATGTTCTAGAGGAACTGTTCAAATCAAACCTCTTAATATTCACTTTCAGATGTGACGGTGAAGGAGGAGAGTGAAGAACTGAATGAAGATGTCAAAAGTGAAGAAAAAACCCAATCAGAGACTGAACATAGTATTTCAGTGAAAGGAACAGCAGTAAATAGTTGGACCTGCACTCAGTGTGGAAAGAGTTTGAGCTGCAAAAGCAATCTCAATACTCACATGAGGATCCACACTGGAGAGAAACCTTACCAGTGTTCGCACTGCGGCAAGAGATTCAGTAATTCAGCATATCTGAAATCACACAAGAGGATTCACACTGAAGAGAAACCTTACCAGTGTTCACACTGCGACAAGAGATTCAGTTTTTCACAAAACCTGAAGACACACGAGAGGACTCACACTGGAGAGAAACCGTATCACTGCACTGCTTGTGGGAAGAGTTTCAGACATATGTCTTCTCTACAAACACACACAAGAAACCATCACAGTAAGTAGATCATGTAAGGTCCAGGTTGTATTATTTAGGATAAAAACTGTCCCAGCAAACCCACAACTAGACAAATGTGCCCAGATGTTAAAGTAGTTCAAGCATCTTAACTCCTAAATATTTACTGTTTGCAGACATGTATTTTAGTCAGTATTGATTGGACTGTCAAGTCTTTCTAAAGAAACTGTTCAGAACTAACCTCTCAAAATGAACTTATTTACTAAATTTTCAGATGTGATGGTGGAGGGGAGCGAAGATAAGCAGAAACATCATGTCACTAGTAAACAAAAAACTTTCAACTGCACTGAGTGTGGAAAGAGTTTTAAGCGCAAATACCATCTGATTTTTCACTTGAAGATCCACACTGGAGAGAATCCTTACAAGTGTTCACACTGCGACAAAACATTCAAACGTTCAGGACTTCTCAAAGTACATGAGAGGACTCACACTGGGGAGAAACCTTACCAGTGTTCACACTGCGACAAGAGATTCCGCTGTACAAATGTCAGAAAAGCACATGAGATGATTCACACTGGAGAGGAACTTTACAAGTGTTCACACTGCAACAAAACGTTCAGGTATTCAGGACTTCTGAAAGTACATGAGAGGACTCACACCGGAGAAAAACCTTACAAGTGTTCACACTGCGAGAAGAGATTCCGCAGTTCAAGTGGCAGAAAAGTACATGAGAGGACTCACACTGGAGAGAAACCTTTCCCGTGTTCACGCTGCAAGAAGCGATTCCGTGACTCCAGACAATTGATTAAACACGAAAGGGTTCACACCGGAGAGAAACCGTATCCCTGCACTGCTTGTGGGAAGAGATTCAGACAATCATCTACTCTACGAGCACACACAGTAAACATTCACAGTAAGTAGATCATCTAAAAATCCAGCCCTTCCAGGTCATGATATTTAGGATAATTGTGGAGTTGAAAAAATAGTTATTTAAGGTCATATTAAGAAAATCAAATGAGGCCATGGATAGACCCTTGCGGAACGCCACGTCAGAGACTTGGAGGATGAAAAGGTCTGTCCAACATCAACACAAAAAGCTTGACAAATAAGACCTAAACCATAGGTCTCAAAGTCAATTCCTGGAGGGCCACAGCTCTGCACAGTTTTGCTCCAACCCTAATCAAACACAGCTGATGCAACTAAGGTGTTCAAGACTACTAGAGACTATTAAGGAGGTGTGAGTTGGGACTGGTTGGAGCTTAACTATGCATAGCTGCGACCCTCCAGGAATTGAGTTTGAGACCATTGATCTAAACCAGAGGTCGCCAAACTTGGTCCTGGAGGACTGGTGTCCTGCATATTTTAGCTTCAACTTCCTTCAACACACCTGCTTGGACGTTTCTAGTATACCTAGAAAGAGTTTGATTAGCTGGTTCAGGTGTGTAAATTGGGATTGGAACTCAAATATGCAGGACACCGGCACTCTAGGAGTGAGTTTGGGCACCCCTGGTTTAAACCATTCAAGAGCAAAACCCTGAATGCCCACCAATTTTATTTTAACTGGAAAGATCTCATGGCTTATAGCAGGGATCACCAAACTTGTTCCTGGAGGGACGGTGTCCAGCAGATTTTAGATCCCACCCTAATCAAACACACCTGAGCAAGCTAATCAAGGTCTTACTAGGTATACGTGAAACATCCAGGCAGGTGTGTTGAGGCAAGTTGGAGCTAAACCCAGCAGGGACACCGGCCCTCCAGGACCGAGATTAGTGACCCCTGGCCTATAGTGTCAAAAGTAAGGTCAGGAAGCATCACAGAGCCCCTAACTAACAAAATGTCTGTCATCACGTGTAGCAGTGCAGACTCAGTACTATCATGTGTTTTAAAACCTGATTGAAAAACTTCATGAACACCATTAAGCTCCAGAAAGCTCGACAATTGTGTTAACACAGTTTTCTCTAAGATCTTAAAGGGTAGTTTTGAAGTAGGTCTAAAATTGGACAACAGTTTTAGCCAAATTTGGCTTTGTCAGAAGAGGCTGTTTCAGTTGTGAAGGTAGCACTACAGAAACAAGACTCCTATGAATAATGGACAAAATACTAGAGCCAATAGTCTCAAAGGCCGACTTAAAAAAACTTTGTTGAAAAATATCCAGTGGGCAGCTGAAAAGTTTTATCCAACCTACTGTAGGTTTGAAACTAACAAGTGCAGCAGAGGACACATCCTGATCAGGAAAAACACTATCGCAGCTAACAATTCCAGACGTAATTGAAGAAGTCTTAAGTGTAAAGAAGTTTTTAAAAGTTCCACATGTACAACCTGATTCCTCAATGACAACTTCTGTCCCAGAGTTAATCACAGAATTTATGTAGGAAAATAAAACGTCAGACTTATTTTGAAATTTACTAAGTGAAGTTTATTTATAAACAAATTTCGAGAGGATCACGTCCGTGCTTATGATTGTTCACAGCGGTTCCAGCATTAGCTCATGACCAATTATCCTATTAGACGATTCCTAACTCACTATAAATAACCTGAGTTTTCTTATCTTAATATCTTCGTCTTGAAGAAACCCACCCAACCCTACTTTCCCTCCTTTCAAGCGGATGACACGGTGACTAGTGATTAGCACTGTTGCCTCACAGCAAGAATGCCCTTGGTTTAATTCCCTTCCAAACCAAGCAACATTTCTGTGTGGAGTTTTGCTCGTTCTCCCCGGGTCCTCCGGTTTCCTCTCAGTTTAAAAACAAGCACCCTAAACAATCAATCCAAAATATTTATAGCCAAGGTCTGAGTATACCTCCTCTCAGCATCCATATCTGACACTTAGCTTCAAATAAGCCAGGGGGGGAGTCATTGAAATCTACCTCAAGAGCTCAAACTCCCCTCTCGCCCTGCAGGGTGCCCAGGGCTCGAGGATCTTATAAGCTTAGAGCTCTATCCCGGGACAGCAAGGCAAACAAGCTTTATCATCGATCGTCAGCTAAGTGTGAACTCTGAGATTAAGCCAGAAGAATATTTCCTCTTGGCTTCCTTCATAGAAGCCTGGTAAGTGGAGAGAGATTCCTTAAAGATTGCGTTCAGCCTTTCTGCAAGCCCGCCTAGATGCCTGAGTGGTCTCATTCAGTCAAGGCTCAGATGTAGGCTTAACAGTTCTAGTGTTTTCGGGGGCAACAGAGACTTTAATGAAAGCGGTTGAATAACTCCAGCAACTGGTCAACATCCAGATAAGAGGGTAAGAGAGTAACCCCGCCCTCAGCCCCTAATGCAAGCGGTTCTTACTTCTGATCCGGAAATGTTTTGGTGCTACTTTCATCAATCCCTTTTCCTGGTTCAGAGCTGCTGTTTCGTTTGTCAAAAGAAAAAGAACTGATTTGGAGCTAGACTCTGAGACATATCAATCTCTTGAGACACATCAGATCTAGTCACACTCCTAGTCTAAATGCTTACACTTGCAACTGTTTCAGCTCAGCTGGAGCTTGCTCTCTTAAAATGTAAATGTTTTCTTTGCTTAATTTTTAGACGTGAAGGAGAAGATGGACAACCATAGCATCCACACAACAGAGAAACTACATCTGTGTTCTGAGTGCGGAAAGAGTTTTGCAACACAGTCATATTTAAATGCACATCAGAAGATCCACTTTGGAGAGAAACCATTCACATGCACTCAGTGTGGGAGGAGTTTCAGATATTCATCACAACTGAATGAACACATGATGACCCACACTGGAGAGAAGCCACACGAGTGTGATCAATGCGGAAAAAGATTTTTGAAGGCTTCAAACCTGAAGGTCCATTTTGGAGTTCATACAAAGGAGAAGCCTTATCCGTGTCCTGTGTGTGGAAAAATGTTTGCACGTCCGTCACTTGTAAAAGAACATGAGCAGATCCACATTGGTGTTAAAAAGTATCAGTGCCTCGTGTGTGAAAAGAGCTTTCTTAGACCTGGAGCATTGAAACAGCACCTGAAGATTCACACCGGAGAGAGACCACACAAATGTGATCAATGCGGCAGAGCGTTTGTGAGGTCTGCACAACTAAAGTGCCATCTTAAAGTTCATGCAAAGGAGACGCAATCAGTTCTTAGATAGTAAAGAGTTTCACACTTTAATCTACCTTACTGAAAACTCTATTTACCAACATCAGATTTGATAGTCAACTGTTAGTATGTTAATAAACCCCAATCTTTTGTAAATAGGACACACTTTATCACAATTAGTTCGGTTGCGCAATTCTGATTGGGCAGAACGAAAGTGTGCTCACTCAACTGTGTGCCACACAGACGACCGTCACGCATTTGCTCTGGGTGGGGAAAGTTAATTAATATACATTTAATTTGGCAGAATCTTGCGATTAGCTAGTCGCAATGTTTCAAATCACGATTGCGATTCGATTTTAATTAACCGCACAGCCCTAGTCACAACGTATTGACGTCATTTACGATGATGTAATAACTATAGACCATTTCAATGTGGCCGTGTTATTAGCCCATAAACATTTCCTGCTTATTATCAAGCTATTTCATAACTAACAAGAGGCAGTTCAATCATAACATAATGTTAAAACAGCTTTCATAACATTATTTTTCAATATATGACTCTTTTTGGATTCTCGAAAGCTATAAAAATGAAAAAATATACAACAGAAAATACATTGGGACCATTGTTTTTGTTTACATCTCTCATATTGTCCGGGGCTGGGACTCAACATATGAGAAATATAGAGTATGTACGACCAACATCGTTTTTCATTATGTTAGCTTGTAAGTAGGCTAGTCATTTTTAAATGTGTATTAAACTCTTCATTAATTATTTTAAACTTTATTATCTTGTGCTATTTAGTAAAAACGTTTGTTCGCTGATGGTAGTTACTCAAGGAACATATAATTTTGGTGATGTCTGTCAGCCATGAAGGATTACGTTTGCTTAGTAATTATTGCTGCTTTGCTTTTAGAGTGCTTAATAAACAGTATTTTCACCCACTGATCTATATATGTTGTTCTCTATTATAAGACAATGATTTCACCTCAAAATTAGCAATTGTTTTTTGGTTTGTTATCTGGCGCGATGACGTCAGCACTGACGCGTTCATCCAGCGTCGAGTCTTCAGAGCTGAGGTGAGTCGTTGACGCTTTTTCTCGTGTTTACACAACAATAAAACACACTTTACAGTTTATTAAAGCGACAATCTGCGACTATTTTCTGCATTGAGTTCACCTCTATCTGTGTGTCTGCTGACCAAAACAATACAGCAGGCAGAGAGGAGCTCTGAGGACAATGTGAGTGAATGTGTTCGTGTTTTTCTGTTAGTGTGTCCGTTTTTAATGATTGGAGCATCGCAAAATATGAACTATGAATGTAAGAGGAATGTAGTTTAGCAGACATCTGAAGTTTTACACAAAAACACTCGCTATTTTTGTTAGGGTTTTATGATTTGCTAGTTTCTTTGCCACGTCTATCTGTTGGCGATCAGAGTTTTTGTAGTATATGAATATTAGGTATTTAATGTATATATAGATTTCTTAAACTACATTATTCATCCTGCAAACAGTATAAAATGAGCTGATCTGCTGCTGTTTCTTGGGTGTTTATAGTCTGAGGCTCATCAATATTAACAGAGCTGCTGAAATCCTCTTTATTTCTTGTCTGTAGTTAATGTTTTTACTTTATTCCCTATACTGATGCCTCCAGATCTACTAATAGCAGACTACTTTCAATAGACTTAAGCAAGTAATGTAATCACTTATTGTCTCATCTACAAGACAAAACCATCATAATGATTTATTGATTCAATTAGATTGAATTAAGCTGATTTCTCTGTTTCTTCTTTTGCAGCTCGTCCTCCTTCAGTTCAGGTGTAAATACTGGAGTATTCGCATCAGTCTACAAGTGAAGACGAGCATCAGACCATCAGGAAGAAGAGAAATCTGCAAAGACAGAGTTTATTGAAGGACAGTGAGAAGATGAGTGATCCAGAACCCTGCAGAATTAAACAGGAAGACACTGAAGAACTAATAGGTTTGTGTTTATTCATTACTCTTAAAAAATGAGGCTAAAGAAACTATGAAACTCAGTTTTAGTTCCGTTTCTATATCAACATTTGTTTGATATTGTTATTATCCATGTTTGTTTTAGGAAAAGGCACTGCATTCTCAATTTTTCTTCATGTTTACAGTTTTGTCATTATATACAAGCAGTCAGACACATGTGCTGAAACTTTTAATTTTACCCGCTTGTTACGAGTTTAAGATGTTTAAGTGGGATGCTGTCAGGCCCAGATTGGCTAATCGGGAGGACCGGGAGAATTCCTGGTGGGCCGGTCCGTTTTTTGGCCGCGAGGGCCGGTATCCCTAGCTCCAGAATCGGTTGCTCTCAGCAGTCACACTTTTTAAATTTATTTATCTTTTTACTTGACCACAGCCTTTTTATTCATTATTTCACCGCAGCTCTACTCTTTTTATCTATTTTCTCGCAGCTCAGGAAGCAAGTTGCAGCCTGCAGGTTACTGAACAGCTGTTGTGGTTCAGTGGATAGCACATTAGTTTTCGACCCGCAGACCCGGGTTCGATCCTCGTCTGAGTAATTCTTTTTTTTTTCCCATTTTTATTGTTAAGACATATAATACTGTTAGGGTTGTTGAACATTTGAAGTTCTAAAGCAGCTGTTTTCTCAAAAAAAAAAGACGTGATAGTGTCATTAGAAACTAAATTGGAAATGGCCTTATTTTAATATAGTCAGTCGTGAACTGAGGTGGGCCGGTCTGAGGCTTGAAACTCCAGGGCTGAAAAGGACTCCCACTCCGGCCCTGGATGCTGTAACATTTAGGTGAGACAGGTGTAATGTGTGCAACAGATCAAGGATGAGGCAGGAATCATTTCTTGAAACTTTTTTTACTCAATACTTTAGTCAATATGTAACAATAATAAATCAATAAAAATAAATGAACATTGACAATTATTCTCTTTAAACAAAAACCATGAGTGTAAGCCAAATCAAAGAAATTAACAAAACAATCCTTAAATCTAACGTCTAAACTAGGCGACAAAAAGAAATAATGAAAATAAAAATCTAGATCTTCAGTGTACATGATACCCGAACTAAACTAATTACACTACAAAACAACACGGGTGGCAAAACACTCAAACTAATCTAACAAAAATCCATCTAAACTAAAACAAACCTAACAAGACGATCAAAGGCTCAGTGTAGAATGGAACGCCAACAAAGTTCAACAAGCAAACTTGAGTTAACACGGTAAACAGATAATGAATTACTAAACATCCTAAGCATGTCAAAAAATTGTGTGGAGCACAAAAGGTACGTCGAGGCAGAGCGCACACCACACACTGGTCTATCGGGGCTTTAAATGCTTGTGGTTCATCTGGGGACTGGTGGAACCACACAGTCATAATGCTAATGGAGAGATGCTGAACCAATAAGAAACCTAAGGGTTGAGTAAGAAGTAATAATCATAACTCCTCTCAAAGAAAACGCCTCTTGAATGCATCAAACATCATATTATTAGTAAGCACATGTTCAGCACTGTGTTCTGCTGCTCGGTAGAGAAAATTTGGTTTCTTTATTTGGACAACCAGGGGCCCGTTTCAGGAAGGAGGTTAAGTGAAAACTCAAGAGTATTTTAACCCTGAAATGAGAGAAACTCTGGGTTTTCCGTTTCAAAATGGCAGGTTTGTCAAACTCGAGAAAGCAGGGTAAGTCAAGCCTGTTTCTGAAAGAGAGGTAACTTTAACTCAGAGATAGTTACTGTGGTCACTTAATCTGTGAACCTAACCTGGTCAGGAGCAGGTTTAAATGTCTAAACTCAGAGTTTCTGTTGGTCTCCTCCCCTTTTTTTTAAGACAAAGCGATATTACTTGCCTTAGCCTTATGTTTCCACTCACCTATTTTAATGCTAATTTTGAATATGCGATAAAAACGATTGATGGAAACGTCAAGATGCACATAACTTTTGAAAATATGCACAAAAATGCGCACATAACTGAGTAGGATAAACTTTTTGTCGATAAGAAAAGATGCGCATAAAGTGTGATGGAACCACTTTTACTGCACAAATTACAGTATGTGCATTAAAAAAGGTTTGTTATAAGAGGTGATGGTAAAAATGTTTGTAAATAGACAAACCAGCAGGCTAAGTGCATTGTAACTGCCCTAGCTGTTTCAGTATTAATGTGTCAGAGTGTCAAAACCATCTGTTCTCCGCGTCTCATGGCTTCAAACGCCCCCACGTGTTCATTGTGTGTCAGCATTGTCTTCTGAGGCGCAAGTACATTTATTAAGTAAAGAAAAGATTGACGCAGCTTCTTCTACCACAGTAAATTCTGTTTTTTCTGTTGATATTTAGCGCCAGTTAATCAGGAAGTGACGATTTTGTTCGACTTGATTCATTGGATGGAAACGCTACTTTTTAATAAATAATTAGCTTAAATTCACTGACCTTTGACATGTACTGTTAAAGATTAATGAGCTTATTATTCTTTCTAAAAACTATTGTTTATTTCTGCTTACATTCTAAAGTCTGGTTTATACTTCTGCGTCAAGTGTCCTGTCTCTGTTGGTCTGCATTAACACTTCCGAAACGCTAGCTGGCAGTGAGGTGTAAATGCTCCTCTGTGTCGAGTTTCTTCGCTGCTGTTTTGTTTTCCTGAACACTTCCTGGATGTACAAGTGGCTCAAACTCGCTCATTTTGAGGCAGGAACCGGCGGACGTGCAACAACTTTAACTATGAGGTAAACACAAAACAAAACTTTCCATCCGGAGCTCTTTCACGGTACTCCACACTTGTAAACAATCGCTCACGCCATTCGCGCGGCTCTCGGTCCCGCCCAGACTCGTCAGTGCTACCAAGCAGACCAATCACAGAGCTTGCGCTACGCGTCGTTGCGACGTGTAGTTACAATTTTTGAGAGGTGCACGTCAGCGACGCCGACGGCCACGGCGAAGGGCTATGCGTCAGCGCCGTAGCATACGCCGGCGTTTGACGCAGAAGTATAAATCAGCCTATAGTGTCATATCAACCTCTATCATTTGATCAATAATAAAGACGCACAAGTGCACTGTTAAATCCATTAAAACTGATCAACGAGTATAAAAGTGGGAACATGTATAAACATTTTAAAACCGTCACACATAACATTAATTTTTTTATTATACTTAAATATTTCAATACTTTAGATGTAAAATTGCGCATTAACTTGAGCAGCTGTTTTCCCATGCTCACTGTCTCTGTTTCACTGATGCAGTGGTGTTGCTTTTTTAAAATATATGGTCATATTTGCTATAACTTTGCATGAGCAGATCAAGTTCAGCTGGAGAAAGGAATGCTGATCTCTTTTTTTCAGATGTTGCCATAGTCACGGTGTGCACGCTTAACTTTAAGTTGGTCTACTCAAAGTTAAATGACCTAACTCAGATCAGCTATTCTAAAACCGAAAACTCAAGAGTTTTCAATCTCTCTGTAAATTTACTCAGGCCCCGTTTACACTAGAGTGTTTTAGTTTTAAAATCGGCGTTTTAGATCAAAAACCATCCGCGTCCACACTAGCGTTTCACCTAGCGTTTCTGAACATATCTCCGTCCACACTACGCCACCAAAAACGTATATCACATGACCGTTCGCGGAATCTGGGGATGCGTGTTCTAGTATAAACAGGAAGCATGTGTCTCGCTCAACATTTGTTTATTGTTAGTCAGCAAACGCCGGTTGAACAATGAACGCGATGGCAAAGAAAGCAAGAGAGGTGTTTTTGTGGACAGACGACGAGGTCGAGTTGTTACTAAACGTAACAAATGAATAACTGCGCAATGGCGCCTAAAACAGACAATAGTGTAAACAACGCTCCCATTTCTGTGCCCATGTTGTTGTTTACAGTGAAGGCTGGTCTGCTGTCTTCCGGTAGCGTTAAAGCCATGTGTTATAGTCATGTGATAGAGGCTTGACGAATAAGGGAAGGATAAGCAATGACACAAAAGCCCCAATCAGGTAGGCGAATCTCAGCAGCCCCACCTCCATTTTCAGATGTCTCCGTTTTCCCCCATCCACACTGAGATGGAGCAGCAGCGTTTCAGAATGAAAACAGCCTCTCCAGCGTTTCCAAAACGCTCCGTTTTCAGCGCTCGAGAACTCCGGATGGTGTAACCGTAGCAAAACTTATGCGTTTTAAAACGGAATTGCATTAGTGTAAACGGGGCCTCAGAGTTCAAGTTTGAACTCCGAGTTGGTTGAACCTCCCCCAGGAGACTTCCCATATGGCGGAGCTGCAAATCAAAAGTTAAAAAATTGTAGATTTTTTAGAATTATCGCTTTATTTTTTGTGTGATGTAATACACTCTTTGTAGCAGAGAACTCCTGTTTTTGATATGTTGCAGCACACGCAAGACTGCATGATAGAGCGAATCTTAAAATCTTAACATATAACTTAATCATTGAATTTTCAGATGTGCTGGTGAAGGAGGAGAGTGAAGAACTGAGTGAGGATGAGGAGAAACATCAGGTCAAAAGTGAAGATGAAACTGAACATAGTGTTTCGGTGAAAAGAACTGTGGAAAAAGGTTTGACCTGCACTGAGTGTGGAAAGAGTTTCGATCGCAAATACCATCTCAATCATCACATGATGATCCACACCGGAGAGAAACCTTACCAGTGTTCACACTGCGACAAGAGATTCAGACATTCAGGGTACCTGAAAACACACGAGAGGACTCACACCGGAGAGAAACCACACAAATGTGATCAGTGCGGCAAGAGTTTCCTCCATTCAGGAAACCTGAAATCACACGAGAGGATTCACACCGGAGAGAAACCGTATCACTGCACTGATTGTGGGAAGAGCTTCAAAGATTTATCTTCTCTACAAAAACACACAAAATACATTCACAGTAAGTAGATCATCTAGAGATCCAGCCCTTCTAGGTTAGATTATCATAATTGTGGAATTGATAACCCATATTTAAAAGCACTATTTGATACGGTTATTTGTTTTCCTTTGTCTTTTGGTGTGTCACAAGCTATTTGTGTGTATATAAGATCTATAAGGTCACAAAGAGTAGGGCCTCATTTCCATTAATTGCTTTAGTATGCTTCATTTCATTTTCTTGTCGGCTTAGTCCCTTTATTAATCCAGGGTCGACACAGCAGAATGAACCGCCAACTTATCCAGCAAGTTTTTACGCAGCGGATGCCCTTCCAGCCGCAACCCATCTCTGGGAAACATCCACACACACACTACGGACAATTTAGCCTACCCAATTCACCTGCACCACATGTCTTTGGACTGTGGGGGAAACCGGAGCACCCGGAGGAAACCCAGGTGAACGCAGGGAGAACATGCAAACTCCACACAGAAACGCCAACTGAGCTGAGGCTCGAACCAGCGACCTTCTTGATGTGAGGCGACAGCACTACCTACTGCGCCACTGCTTCGCCCCAGTATGCTTCAGTTAAAATGAATTTTTCCAGTCAACAGTACATTTACTTTATAGGTGTGCTGTACGCCAGGAAGTTGGGATCGCCATCATCATTAAAAACAAACCAAATCGATTTTTTTCAGCTCACATTGCTAGATTGTGGTGATCATTTCATCTGTGAATGACATAATAAGGGGAAAAAATTCAATTGAAATTGCACTTCTGTTTGCAGTATTGAGCATGGCTTACATACTTGACAACGCCACTCCAACTGTCAGTTTTGGCCAATAATATCTAGCTGCAGACCCACACACGATATAGGCCGGGGCGAACCATTTATGGTTCAGATGCATGTTAATGTTATTAATGTCTTCTAAGACCTCGTCATCAATATATTTTTATGTATATTAATAAATAGTGTACACAATAGACAGTAGTGTATACTTTTTTTTACAATTATGGCGATTGAGACATTGTTTCTAATGACCAATTAATATAATAGACTGAACAGTTTTCTATCAGTCATCATAGATCAGGGGTGTCAAACTCAATTCCTGGAGGGCCGAAGCCCTGCACAGTTTAGTTCCAACCCTGCTCCAACACACTTACCTGTAGGTTTCAAACAAGCCTGAAGGACTCGATTAGTTTGATCAGGTGTGTTTAATTAGGGTTGGAACTAAACTGTGCAGAGCTGCGGCCCTCCAGGAACTGAGTTTGACACCTGTGTCATAGATGATCAGTCCTTTATCTGACAGAGTCAGTATAGCAGATACTCGTTTGCTGGCTTTGCTGAAACATTTTTCAGAGATGTATAAACGATCTGAATTGGACTGATGTTAAAATGATCGTTACTAAATAATAATGAAATATGACTGATATGGGAAACTCTCCCATTCAAGTACTCTAGCTCTGACACCCGGGAGGAGCTCGGAGTAGAGCTGCTGCTTCTCCAACTCAAGAGTAGTCAGCTGAGTTGGCACGGGCATCTGTTGCTGATGCCTCCGGGTCGCCTACCCAAGGTGGTTTCCCACCAGGAGGAGGCCTCGGGGAAGACTCAGGACATGCTGGAGGGACAATGTCTCTTGGCCGGCCTGAGAACGCCTCGGGATCCCCCTGGAGGAGCTGGAGGAAGTGAGGGTGAGGAGAGGAAAGTCTGATGTTCTCTCCTAAGACTGCTGCCCCCAGGACCCGGCCCTGAAAAAGCAGCAGAAAATGAATGAATGCATGGGAAACTCTAAACTGGTCTCGATCGCCATATTTCTGAAATAAAGTAGGTGGTTATAATGCTCCTGATCCATCATTAACCATATAAGATTCGCCCCTGCCTAGATTGTGTGTCCTGGATTATGTGTGCTGAAACGTGTGTGGGTCTGCGAGTCTGCAGCTCAATATATCTCCCTTTGGCAGCAAACAGAAATGGGGAGCAGGGGTCGTCTGTTAAGTTGTAACTCTGCTCGAACACTTTTCCTGATCTTTCTGAATGAAAAGCTCAGAGCTTGTATTGTGCCGGAACAAGCCAGATCTGACACTTCTGAAATCTAATCCGGCACCTCGTTTAACCAATCCTCCTTCTAACATACACCCCTGCCCCGCTCTTCACTTTCTTCCACGACCCCCCCAACCCTCTTCACTTTCGTCCACAAAACCCCAAATACACGACCCGACCCCACTCTCCACTTTTGTCCATGACACCTCTCCCTCCTTAGGTGACTTGCCGGATCAGTTACCCCGATCTGTTCCGAGACCTCGCAATTTACAAATTAAGCACTGGAAATGCCTACTTTACTACACCCAATCAGCTCGCAGTAGAAAAAATCAAGTCACTCCCACTGTTTTTTCATTTAATATTCCGTTTTTCTAGGAACTGTGTCACAATACGAACAAAAAATAGTTGCAGCTTTCAGTTTATGCGAATTTTAGCATGGAGAATATTTCTTTAGTCGCATGTAGTTCAGACACAATGTAGGTTCATTGGTGTTGTCAATCTGGCAACCTGCGTTTGCGTCATTAAAAGTGTTTCGATTTTGGACTGCAATACCTAGTTCAACCACTGGGTGTCAATCTTACGTACTGCATCTTTACGATGTAACTTTAATTTCTTAATTTGCAGACCTGATGGAGGAGGAGGGGGAAGGAGTTCATACAGAGGAGGAGCAGCCTTATCCATGCTCTGTGTGTGGGAAGAGTTTCACACGGCGGATACATTTAAAGCAACATCAGGTGATTCACACTGGAGAGAAACCCTACAAGTGTTCCCACTGCGACAGGGGATTTTTTTGGTCGGAATCCCTGAAGAAACACGAGAGGATTCACTCTGGAGAGAAAACGCACTCATGTGATCAATGCAGGAGAATATTCGTGAGTGCTGCAGAGCTGAAGAAACATCTTACAGTTCACACAAACGAGAAGCCGTATTCGTGCTTCGAGTGTGGGAAGAGTTTTAGACAACAGTCCAATCTAAGAGAGCATCAGAAGATCCACACCGGTGTGAGGGAGTTTGTGTGCTTCGAGTGCGGGAAGAGTTTTATCACGACTAAAGAGTTGAAACAGCACCAGAGGATTCACACTGGAGAGAAACCGTACATGTGTTCACTCTGCGACAAGAGATTCAGTCTGCTACACACCCTGAAAGCGCATAAGATGACTCACACTGGAGAGAAACCGTACACGTGTACTCGGTGTGGGAAGAGTTTCAGACAATTATCACACCTCACTCGACACATGGCCATTCACACTGGAGAGAAACCACACAAGTGTGATCAGTGCGGGAAAACATTTTTAAGGCCTTCAGAGCTGAAGTACCATCTTAGAGTTCATACAAAGGAGAAGCCTTATCCTTTAGCCCAGGGGTGTCAAACTCAATTCCTGGAGGGCCGAAGCCCTGCACAGTTTAGTTCCAACCCTGCTCCAACACACTTACCTGTAGGTTTCAAACAAGCCTGAAGGACTCAATTAGTTTGATCAGGTGTGTTTAATTAGGGTTGGAACTAAACTGTGCAGAGCTGCGGCCCAGTTTGACACCTGTGCTTTAGCCCCATCAGAAACTTGATGATCCACCCCAGGGATTTCTTAATGATCATAAGATATTTGTATCTCGTTGAAGAAACAATCAGTGTCTGCGTACAACTCTTAGGGTGCTTTCACACCTACACTTTTGTTTCAGAACGTGTCTGGTTTGCCCAGTTAGCGCGGTTTGTTTGGCATATGTGAACAGGGCAATCGCACTCTGTTCCGCGCCAAAGTAATCGCTCCGAGATCGCTTGAATGAGGTGGCCTCGGCTCGATTGAAACGAACCCTGGAGCGGTTCGATTGCAGTGAGAAAGCGATCCGATCCGAGCGCGGTTATATCACAGTGTTTTATGGATATGTAATAGGCTTACGGCTATATGAAGAGAGAATTATGAGTAGGGCGGGAAGTTTCGGGAGTCTCCGGATGCCCGCAAACAAGTGATGATCTCCCGGTAATCTCGCGTCTCCCTCCCAGTCCTCAAATAGGCATCGTCGCGCACATCGCGTCACCCACAAACTGTCGCAAAAGACTGCTGAAATTGGAGCCAGACATGCGCAGAAGGACTGTCTGATGGAGCCAGAGGAGGAGCCGCGAAAATGAGCAGAGTCGAGCTTCCAATCAAACGCTTTATGTAAAATCAACTACGCCCCCCGAACTTCTCAGCATGCGTTTGCTGTCATATCAACACAAATGGATGTAATAACGTTAACAAATATGAGGGTTTTATATATTCAATCGCGCCAGCTCCAGGCTGCAGCGCATAACTTACTCACGGCGTCGCGGGCTGATTCCGGCTCGCATGCGGCAGCGCCTGCTCGCTCGGCCGCAGCATCTGGCTCGATTGACTCGGACTGGAATCGGGCAGTGAGTCCAGGCATCCGGAGTAGGTCCAGCAGAGGTAACATTAGTCAGTCTGAGCTCTAAGAGATAAGTCTCCGGCAGGCGAGAATCTAGCCGGAACTGTGTTTTGCTATCTGGGTGGCTAGGAGTGTATCAGCAAACTAATAAAGCCCGAAAAAAGCCCTGAACTTAGCGAATAAACAGTGTTCCACCAGGATCATGTATGTTAGAAACTGTAGTTTACTGCTGAACTCATTTTGTCATGGTAAAATAACACAGAAATCGAATAATAACATTTCAGTCTACTTCAGTCTCCTGCCGAAGCTCAGACGCCGTGCTTTGAGAAACTGTCAATCACAGCTGTCAATCACGATGACACGCCCAGCATTAAATTACTGCTAAAAACAAACTGTTTACAAAAATGAAGATCTGCACCTATTTCAGCACAATAACCAGTGCCTTAATCGACCAGAACTATCTTTCGGGACATTTTATTGCAAGTGTAATATTTTTTTTTATTTGGGCTCAAGTCTCCTTCATTAACACGGAGGAGGCGGGCTTTATGACTTGTACTGCAGCCAGCCCCCAGGGGGCGATCTAACGGCCGAAACCTTCACTCAAACGTAGGCTTGCGGCACACTTGTTCTCACCCCTCCCCACCGCATTCCTCCTCAGACACATCGCGCACGCGCACCCTGTCTATCAACACCAAACCACCACCTCTCCTGACAGCTGAGCGGGACGCTGCAAAATAAACCCTGACACACTGACCAATGTAAGGAGAGTTTACTCGCACGTGACTTGTTTTAGCTCTTTTGGTCCGATTAGAAACTTTGCAGTGTGAAAGCGAACCGCTCCAAGAGCAAAGAGCAACAATGTAACAGTTGTAATCTCTGTTTCAAACAACTGAATCAATTCACAGGTGTGAAAGCAACCTTAATGTGTCTTTTGACATCAGTTTCATTGTGGGATTTAGATCAGTTTACTATAGAGTTCCTCACCATAGAACATAATCTGAAGGGTTGATTCTTGTAGGCCTTTATTTTTCTATAATGTTGAGTTTTCTTGTGCATATTCATGTGATTCTGCTAATATTTTATAAAGGTTTTCAACATCAAGGTTTACAAAAGAAACTTTGCACTTTTTTTTTTTATACTTTATTTTTATTTCTTTTAAGGAGAGAAAAAAAAAACACAAAAAGTAGGTTAAAAAATATATATATATATAAAATAAAATAAAAATAAATAAAAATAAAAAATAAAATTAGGTAATTAATACAATAAAACACCAGAACTTAAATGAACGGTTGACAGGTCACATATTTCCTTACAGGTCACATGAACAAATACATATATAAATCAGGTTACACTATATAAAGGCATAAGTACAATCCATTTCTCCCAATATTGCAGGTATTTGTCCATTTGTAGTTTTAAAGAAAAAGTCATCCTCTCCATATTTTGAACATTAGATATGATATCCAACCATTCAGATTTTGTAGGGGGTTCCAATTGTAGCCACTTTCGAGTCACAGTTTTCTTACTGGTTGCTAGGAGTATTTTTAATAAGTACTTGTCTTTTACCGTTAGGTTGGCTGCAATATTTCCCAGATAAATTGTTGTAAAAGAAAGATCCACATCATCACCAAAAATATTACGTATTATTTGCTTTACATCCTTCCAATATGGCTGGATGGCTGGGCAACTCCAAAATATGTGAAAGTGGTTTGCCAAGTCTTCTCCACATTTCCTCCAGCACTGCCCCCTGTCCTTGTCCTGTGTTTGCATGTATGTTAATTTGGGGGTTGTAAAGTATCTGGTAAGATTCTTCCAGCAAAAATCTCTCCACATACCAGAATTGGAAGAGGTGGCCTGTACTGAGCAGATATTCAACCAATCTTCCTCTGAGATAACTAGGTTGGATTCTCTCTCCCATTTTAGTCTGATATAATTTGTTGATTCTTCCTTGGTCGATCGGATGGCAGAATACAATTTTGAAACAAGTCTTCTATTATCTTTGTTCTTGTAGATGTCTATAACTAAGTCAATTAAATTGGGGGGATGGTTCTCTGAGCATCTAATCTCACTATTAAAATAGGTTCTGGTTTGCAAATACCTAAAGAAATCACATTTGTCCAGACCATACTTATCTGAGATTTTCTGGAAGCTATCTAATTCCCCATTTGAGGAAATCAAGCTAAATGTAGTGATGCCGAGCCTATACCAAGCTTGAAACCTCCCATCGATTTTAGTTGGTTTAAAGTCAGGGTCAAATGCTACCCATTTAATCAGTCTAGACTGTTTTTCGAGTAGTGGAGAATTACATTCTTTAAACCAGATTCTAAGGGGAACCCTGGACCACTGATTTAAGCTATTTAAATAGTGTTTATGTAAAATCTTGCTACCCAATAATGATTGTAGTGGGATATCAATTTGTGAAGTTTCCAGGTCTTTCCATTTTGCAGTGTATTCTGGGTTACAACAGATTACTAAGGGCCGTAACTGGGCAGCTTTGTAATAGTCAGACAAGCAAGGCAATGATCTTCCCCCTTTCTCTTTAGATAACTGCAATGTTTTATATTTAACTCTAGGTCTCCTGCCCCTCCATAAAAATCTTGAAATCCACTTGTCCCATTCTCTAAACTGTTTTGATGAAATTTCGATTGGTAGTGATTGGAAGAGGTATAGAAGACGAGGAACTATATTAATTTTTATTGTCTCTATTCTATTGTGCATCTCTAAGGGCAACTGGGACCACCTATCTATGTCAGATTTTATACTCTTATTTATGGGGCCAAAATTACTATCAAATAATTGTGTAGAATCTTTAGTTATTTTAATACCCAAGTACTTAAAACTTGTTGAATTCCATTTGAAATTAAATTTATTTTGCATATCTTTCTGAGGGAAATAATTAAAGCTTAAAATTTGTGTTTTTTGGATATTTAGCTTGTAACCAGAGTAGGTGCCAAATTTATTTAAAACTGACATCAGATTAGGAATGCTAAGTTCTGGTGTTCCAACAAACAAAAGAACATCATCTGCATACAGACAGATCTTTTGCTCTGAACCTCTAACTGTTATTCCTTTAATTCCCGGTTCGTCTCTTATTAACTGTGCCAAAGGCTCAATAAATAAAGCAAAAAGGGTTGGACTAAGGGGGCAACCTTGACGACAGCCTCTTTCCAGAACAAAACTTTTGGTAAGATGACCATTAATCCTAATTTTTGCATTTGGTGATGAATATAAATTTTTAATACATCTAATAAAGTCTTCATTAAAGCCAAATCTTGTCAGTGCTAAATATAAATACTCCCAACGAACTGAGTCAAATGCCTTTTCCGCATCTAAGCTAATAACTACAGCTCTGGTTTTCTTTTTGTTGACATGATCAATAACATGTAGCACCCGCCTAATATTATCTTGTGTTTGCCTATCCCTTATAAATCCGGTTTGGTCTAGGTCCACCAATTCTGGTATTATATCTTCCAATCTTTTAGCTAGTATTGATGCATATAATTTATAATCCGTGTTTAATACAGAAATTGGTCTAAAAGAACTACACTCTTTCTTATCTTTACCCTCTTTAGGAATAATCGAAATGATTGCCTCACTCCATGTTCTTGGTGGTTCACCACCTTTAAGCATGTAGTTAAAACACTCGTGAAGCATGGGGATTAACTGGTCTTTGAAGACCTTGTACCACTCAACTGGGAAGCCATCTGAGCCAGGTGTTTTATTTACTTTTAATCTTGAAATTGCTTTCCCTATTTCCTCTTTTGTGATCTCTGCCATAAGGGATTTATTCTGTGTTGTGCCTATAGAGGGTAAGTCTAATGATTCTAAGAAGATATTTATTTCAGTGGGATTAGTTGTACTTATTTCACTATATAGATTTCTATAGTAGGTTTCAAAAATGTTATGGATATCATCTTGGTTGTGTTTAATTCTATTAGTTATAGGGTCTCTAATTTCCGATATAGTCCGCTCCGCCTGCTGGTTTCTAAGCCTCCATGCCAATAACTTCAAAGCCTTTGGGCCGTTTTCATAAAATCTTTGCTTAGTGAATTTGGCTTTTTTCTCTATTTCTTCCTCATATAATGTATTTATTTGCTTCTTAATATTTTTTATTTGGTTTAAAATATGAGGTTTCTTTTCCATAATATGTTCTCTCTCTAAGGTCTTAAGGTTCTCCTGCAAGTCAAACATCTTTTTACATTTTTCCTTTTTCTTATGTGAAGTAAGAGCTATGAGTTTACCCCTAAGACACTCGGTGATACTTCCCCATTGTTATTGTTATCGATATAATCCTTTATTTCCTTTTGAATAAATTCTTTGTATGTACTATCATTCAGTATACTTGTATTAAGCCGCCACAGTGAGTTGTTCTTTTTGTTATCTAAATGTATAGTTAGGTAAACAGGTGAGTGGTCAGAGATATCTCTGGTTCCTATCTTGCAGTCTATTAGCCGGTGTCTGTCTGAATTAAAAACAAAGAAGTAATCAATTCTTGAATAGGAAATTTGGCTTGCGGAATAAAATGTGAACTGTTTATCTAGTGGATGGAGCTCCCTCCATACATCTATCAATCCCAGTTCCATCAACAGTTTTTTAGTTACCCTTGCTCTAGGGGTTAGCCTCTTTAATGCATTAGTGGAATCAAGCTTAGGTTGCATCTGGGCATTCCAGTCTCCTCCACATATCAAAACTCCTGATGCTTCAGAAGCTATTAATTGAAAAACTTCCCTTATGCATGAGTTGTCTTGCTCAGGGGGTATATACACATTAATTAACGTAACTTCCTTTTATCTAAGAGGCCCTTGACAAGAACATATCGACCCTCTTTGTCTGTAAATTCAGCAAGCAGGCGGAAGTTCACACAGTTAGAGATTAATATTGCTACCCCTCTTCGTTTTCCCCTCCTGTAAAATGAATAAAATACATTCTTAAACCCTTTTTGTTTTAATTTTTCGTGTTCTAGATTATTAAGGTGCGTCTCCTGCATAAATATAACATGCAACTTTTCCTTTTTCATCTTTGCGATAACCTTGCTTCTTTTGATTGGATTGTATAAGCCATTCACATTAAGGGTAATCACCCTATATTCCTGAAACTGCATGTGATCATGTTATAAAGCACTTTCTGTAAGGTATATGTTATTCGTGACCTAGTCTGAACTACATATGAACTATATACAATAAAAAAAGAACCCTTGACTTTACAGTCGGAAATAACAAAACTAAACAGAATACATAGAGAAACCTCCATTCGAAGTAACAAACAGTTCTTACTTCTTATTGTAGGGGAATAGTCTAGATAAACACCAGAGCCCCTCTTCAGTGCAGCCTTAAGTGCCCTTTAGGGTATTCTGCGTGCACTAACGAACGTCAAAAGCAAATAATAAATATATATATATATATATATGTTCCCGTGTTTGTCGGTCAACTACGTTATTTATTAAGGGCGATTTTACCTGTTGCAGATCAACAGAAAAATAATTGAGGTAAGTAGGATAACAGCAACAGCCTACATGAGATAACAGTCTTAGAGTAGTAACGTTAGGGGAAAGAAAAAAAATAATTCAGTCTTACTCCATCCCGTTGCGGGTGTTCGCAGCTGTCGCCTGACACACACTAAGATGTCCATAACAAACGGCTGGTTCCTTCACCAACTGTATAGTTTACAGTCATTTGTCACTCACAGCTAACAAACCATAAACCTTTAAATCTATCTTGGTCGGCGAAAATTCCGGAGCCTCTCTTTAATCCAATCCTGACGGGTCTGCCGGTTTGTCGTATTCGTAGAGCGTTGCCAGCCGGTCGTCCGCGCTTTGCTCAAAACCTCAACTTCTGAAGATGTCTCGCGGCCGAACTGGAAGCCCCTTTTCTTCATGTCCTCGGTCGCTTCGTCTGCGCTTCCATAGGTGATCGGCCCACCGTCAAAGAACACTCGCAATTTCGCTGGCGGCGGTGTTTGAAATCTTATACCCTTCTCTTTGAGTATCCTCCTGATCTGAGAGTATGCCTTCCTTTTCGTCAAGGTTTCAGCAGGGTAGTCATGATCAAAGTAGATCCTGCTGTTGTTGTGAAAGATTTCCTTTTTCTTCCACGCAGTGTGCAGAACCATTTCCTTAACTTTGAATTCTTGAAAGTACACAATCACCGATCTTGGCTGTGCCTCGTTAGGCGGTCTTGGTCCGAGCGCTCTGTGGCATCTTTGAATCCTGAGTTCAATATCAACGAGGTCCAGTTCTTTTTTAATAAGATTATCGATGAATTGGTAGATGTTGTTATTTTCGGCGCCTTCCGAGAT
Source organism: Danio rerio (assembly GCF_052040795.2). NCBI lineage: Eukaryota > Metazoa > Chordata > Actinopteri > Cypriniformes > Danionidae > Danio > Danio rerio. The sequence goes on from NC_141042.1 coordinate 3,163,360, forward strand.
CCCGAAAATGCGAACATTATTACGTCTCGAGCGTGCCTCCAGGTCCGTTAACTTCATCTGCATTTTTTCCTGGGCTTGTAGTGACTGGCTCAGAGCTTCCCTGAAGTCCGTGGACCACTCCTCGGCTTCGGCGATGCGAGCCTCGGCCTCACTCACTCTGTCAGTTGTAGTTTTTAGATCAGTTGTGAATTCGTTTAGCGTCTGATAAATTTCCTTTCGAAAGTCCACTAATTCTCTTTTCAGATCGTCCCGGAAGTCATTTAGCTCTGACTTCATCTCCAAGGCCATCATCTTTATGTCTGCGCGGATGGCCGCGACGCTATCATCCACTGTTGCTAATTTTAGATTTTCCTCTTGTCCGCCATTACGTTCTCCTTGTTCCTCAGCCACGGCGGTATCCTCTAAATTACTACCTTTATCCGCTTTCCCAAGCTGTTTTCCTTTGCCCTTTTTGATCTTCTCCCCTTCCATCATTAAATTCGATCAGTAACTAAGTTTTAATTGTATTGTTTGGGGAATTAATCTCCGACCGAACGGGAGACAAAAAGTTAAGCGGCCATGCGCTTCAGTTAACCGCCGGAAGTCGAAACTTTGCACTTTTAACCTGTTATTTGCAAAACTATATGCACACCGTGTGATATATTGATTTAAGTGCCTAATAAACAATACTTCAGCCCACACATGACTGAGATTAAAGGCTCCCACACACCGGGACGTTTTTTGTTTGCGTTTATCGTCAGCGTTTTACGAGACGTTTTTCGGTGTTCAAACCCAATCGCTTTTCACTGGCGTCAAGCAGAAGAGTATGCTAAATCACTCTTTTGATGTTAGATGGCGCTGCACAACTATAAGCTTCTGACACCTGGTTATAACAGAAGAAGTGGAGGAGCGGAAGTTCACACGCTTGTTGTTAAAGTTACTGGTGACTCGAACAAGCATGGATGGTTCAAGCAGCAGCTGTAGCGATGAAGAAATAATTGTTGTTTACAAGAGCAACAATAGCTCCATGTTCATATCGCCTCTGGGCATCTTCTTCAATGTGCGCTCGCATTGACAGTTTTGCGCTTGAGCGCCTCCAAGTGCTGCTTACGGTAACTTCAGCAACTCCGTGCACTTGAACAAAGGTGCCGATCTGATTGGTGGAGAAGGTTTTGACGCCGTGCGTCAAAACAAAAACGAGCATGAGGCGTTTTTCTAAAAATGACGCTTTAGCAACTAGCGTTTTGCGCGTTGGTGTGCACAATCACATTGACGCCCTTTATTTAGTTACGAGGCGTTAAACGTCGACGGAAAACGCGAGCAAAAAACGTCTCGGTGTGCACGGGCCTTAAGATCGCTTTTTGTCTCCATTAGCAATTGACCCTTCGCTAAGCCACACCAAAAAACTGCCACCCACCTTGCTTAGCAACCGTAGCTACACACAGGGGCTCTGTCAAGCTTTCGAGCGAAGGAAACAGGCCATAGCGTTGTGCATATGGATTGTGCAAATCTGACACCCGGTATCTTAAAAGTTTGGTCGGGATGGTGGAATGTTTTCCCTTTTCAAAACCTAAAAGCCAGGAGGAGAAACTCCAGCATGGATTAAGTTTGGTTAGGGGCGCTAATGGAGCGGAGCTAAGTTGGTTTTGTTTTAATATTCCTGACACATTCAGTGACCGACAGCATTTACTCACACACCTCTTACCCTAAACAGATCTAAACTGTGCTTCCTACAAAAACACAAAGCAAGTCATGTTCTCCAGCTGTTCCGTTTAAGCTCTCGCCATAGTAACGTTAGTCAAACTAATGCGCATGTTAAGTGTGACGTCACGCGAAGCGGCTTCTGGGTCAAAGCGCTCTATTCAACTGTTCAAAAATACAGCCTTAAAACCTAGAGGAAATTTTTTTGGAATGTATATTTCGACGATATTGTGTGGAAAAAAGCTTGGTTGCTTCCTTTTCGTTTTTGCGTAGGTAATAAATACAGGGAACTACATTTAAAATTTTACATAACATTTATGTTAGTAATCACGCATTAACTAAATTTATGCAGACGGATGGAAATTGTTTATTCTGTTTACATCACCCAGAGACGTTGATTCATCTTTTTTTATGATTGTGAATATTAAAAAAAAAATTTGGGAAGATCTATCATTGTATGTCAAAAAAAAATCAGGTTTTAGTTGCAATTTGACCCCCAAAGATGTTATTTTTTTATTTTGTTTCAAACAATTTATCTGTGGAATTTTTATTGAATCTTTTAATTTTGTTCGGTAAATTTCATGTTCATAAAAGCAGGTTAAATAACACTAAACCTTGTTTAAAGGTCGCTATTACAGATTTTCTTTTGTATATAGAATCGCTCCAATATATTAAGAGCGAAAAATGTATAAATACAATTATTGTGGCAAAGGAGCTAAAGTTAATTGATTAGTATTCTTGCTGTTAATTGGTTAAGTTAAAATATTATCATTGTTCAGATCTCTATGTTGAATTGTCTTATTTATGTAATTTATTTTTTAGTTTATGTTATTAGTTTTGTATTTTTTGCCTATTAAGTCGTGAATATATTCCTGTAGGCATACTGCAGTCCTTTTATGTCTGGCTTTCTCGGATATCTCGCCTGTTCGCCAAAAATGACATTATATTACTGGGAATGTCTGACAAAGGCGCATACACATTGTGAAAGGCCTGCCAGGCACGAAAGCTTGTAGGTGTAGCAACAGTAACTAGGAAGAGCGGGGCTTAGCGAAGGGTCAATTGTTTTGGCTTGTTAGTATTTTCTTTGGTTAACTTAATGCTCCAAAAAGCTGGTTGCCGACCGCTAAAAAAAATCACAGGAGGACAAGATTTTCTTTTGGCGTGTTTTTGGCGGTCCTCCGCTCCCGCCCCGTGATGACGTCAGCACTGACGCGTTCATCCAGCGTCGAGTCTTCAGAGCTGAGGTGAGTTGTTGACGCTTTTTCTCGTGTTTACACAATAAAACACACTTTACAGTTTATTAAAGCGACATTCTGCGACTAAATTCTGCATTGAGTTCACCTCTATCTGTGTGTCTGCTGACCAAAACAACATAGCAGGCAGAGAGCAGCTCTGAGAGGACAATATGAGTGAATGTGTTTGTGTTTATGCAGTTGTGTACCGTTTTTTACAGTTTGGATTATTAATATCGCTAAGTATGATTTGTGAAAATCAATATTGCCATATGAAGGAAGTTTGACACTGAAAACGTAGTGCTCTTTATGTGTTGAAAGGTTTTTATAATGTCCCGTTTCTGTAGATTCCACACATTAGTGCTAACAATCAAACTGCCATATTGTTATGTATCGTTACTCATTTAATCTAGATATTGATATAAATGCACTTTTAAAAAATTACAGTAGTAATTAGATTATCTGATGATCCCTAATGGCTGTGTTTATAGTCTGAGGCTCGTTAATATTATCAGAGCTCCTGTTCCTGTTTGTACTTCATTCATTATACTGACATCTTCAGATGTACTAATGAGATTGATTGTATTGGTTTCAACAGACTTAAGTAAATTATGTAATTACCTATTATTATCTACAAGGTATAAATATAATATGATTTATTTAATCAAGCAGTGTAAATTATGCAGATTTTTCTGTTTATTATTTTGCAGCTCGTCCTCCTTCAGTTCAGCTGTAGATACTGGAGTATTTCCATCAGTCTACAAGCGAAGACAAGCATCAGACCATCAGGAAGAAGAGAAATCTGCAAAGACAGAGTTTATTGAAGGACAGTGAGAAGATGAGTGATCCAGAACCCTGCAGAATTAAACAGGAAGACACTGAAGAACTAATAGGTTTGTGTTTATTCATTACTCTTCAAAACTTTTTATTCACACATCCTCCTAAACGCATTTAGCAATTTTTTAAACTAGCCTCTTAAAATGAACTTGTTTACCTAATTTTCAGGTGTGATGGTGAAGGAGGAGAGCGAAGAGCTGAGTGAAGATGAGGAGAAACATCAGGTCAAAAGTGAAGAAGAAACTGAACATAGTCTTTTAGTGGTAAATGATTTGACCTGCCCTCAGTGTGGGAAGATTTTCAAGCACAAATGCAGTGTCAAGCTTCACATGATGATCCACACCGGAGAGAAACCCTACCAGTGTTCACACTGCGACAAGAGATTCAGCCGTTCGGGATTCCTGAAAACACACGAGAGGATCCACACCGGGGAGAAACCGTATCACTGCACTGAGTGTGGGAAGAGTTTCAATCAATCATCTTCTCTGCGAACACACACCAAACACAATCACAGTAGGTAGATCACCTAAAGATCCGGCTCTTCGAGATCATACTATTTATATAATTGTGCAGTTGATAACAGAGGTAAAAGACATAATTAGCCTTGCTTCCACTGTCATGCATAAAGCCAGCATGCCTTGGCCAGCGGAATACCTTGGGCTAAAGTAAAGTTTTGAACGAAGACGGGTAAAGAGGCTTCACAGAGATCGCTGGCCGACCTCTCTGGCTTACATTAACAAAAAACAGCAATTATTATTAAAGGCTGATTTATACTTCTGCGTCAAACGCCGGCGTATGCTACAGCACTGACGCATAGCCCTTCGCCGTGGCCGTTGTCGTGACTGACGTGCACCTCTCAAAAAATTTAACTACACGTCGCAACGCCGCGTAGCGCAAGCTCTGTGATTGGTCAGCTTGGTAGCGCTGATGAGTCTGGGCGGGACCGAGAGCCGTGCGAATGGCGCGAGCCCAACGTAGCGAATGTTTACAAGTGTGGAGTCCCGTGAAGGAGCTCCGGATGGAAAGTTTTGTTTTGTGTTTACCTCATAGTTAAAGTTGTTGCACGTCCGCCGGTTCCTGCCTCAAAATGAGCGAGTTTGAGCCACTTGTACATTTTAGGAAGTGTTAAGGAAAAGCAAAACAGCAGCGAAGAAACTCGACACAGAGGAACATTTACACCTCACTGCCATCTAGCGTTTCGGAAGTGTTAATGCAGACCGACAGAGACAGCGTGCAGAAGTATAAATGCACAGCTACGCGCGTTGCATGCGCCGTGGATTCCACCGGTCACTTGACGCAGAAGTATAAACCAAGCTTAAGTCATACTCAAAGCTAAATTATCATTGATTATTCATTTGCACCCCTACTTCCCATTTCTCTCTTAAAAAGTAACTTTTTCTCTTTATATAATTTGCAGATCTGATGGTGGAGGATGAAAGTGAAGAACTGAGTGAGGTTGAGAAGCTCCACTATAGCGTTCATATGAACGAGAAGCTTTACTTATGCTCTGTGTGTGGAAAGAGTTTCACACTGCAGTCAAGACTAAGACAACACCAGATGCTTCACACTGGAGAGAAACCCAAACCGTACGCATGCACTCAGTGTGGGAGGAGTTTCACACAGTCATCGCACCTGAATCGACACATGAAGATCCACTTTGGCGTGAGGGAGCATGTGTGCTTTGAGTGCGGGAAGACTTTTATCACAGCTGGAGACTTGAAACGACACCAGAGGATCCACACTGGACAGAGAACACACGCGTGTGATCGGTGTGGCAGGACATTTTTTAGGCCTTCGAACCTGCAGAAACATCTTCTAGTTCATGCAGAGGAGGAGACGCATTCATGCGCTCTGTTAGTCAAGACCTTTGTTAGTTTGCCTTCTTGAAATCTCTCCTCTGTATTCACAAACATCAGATTTTGTAGGTGAATGTTTCATTCATTCATTCATTTTCTTGTTGGCTTAGTCCCTTTATTAATCTGTGGTTGCCACAGCAGAATGAACCGCCAACTCATCCAGCAAGTTTTTACGCTGCGGATGCCCTTTCAGGTGCAACCCATCTCTGGGAAACATCCACACACACACTCATACACTACGGACAATTTACCCTACCCAATTCACCTGTACCGCATGTCTTTGGACTGTGGGGGAAACCCACGCGAACGCAGGGAGAACATGCAAACTCCACACAGAAACGCCAACTGAGCCGAGGGTCGAATCAACTGTGCCAATGCTTCGCCCATGTGAATGTTTGTATGTTAATAAACTCCACTCATTTTGGACTCACAATTATATTCAATTCAATAATTTTCCTTCGGCTTGGTCCCTTATTTATCAGGGGTCGCCACAGTGAAATGAACCGCCAACTTATCCAGCAAATGTTTTACACAGTTGGCAGTTCATTCCGCTGTGGCGACCCCTGATGAATAAAGGGACTAAGCCGAAGGATGAATGATTAAATAAAGTCAAGAGTATTTAAATTAATCAAAAAGCATGTAGACTGTGGACTGGAAACATCAGTGGGTCTCGTTCACTAAACATGCGAACGCACAAATTTATATGTGAAATGTGGGTACAGACTTTTTCATAATAAAGACATGATTAATCAAAAACCTTCATATTAAAATGTATTAAATCTACAAAAAATGTTCAAGAACAATTTACAACTGCACATACAGTATAATAATGGATGGCCGGGGCCTTATAAACATGTATAAAGAACCTTATATAATTACAAAGGCTATTTACAGGGTAAATGAAAAGTAACTAGACATTAAAAATATATAATACAGTTTATGTTTTTATATATATATATATATATATATATATATATATATATATATATATATATATATATATATATATAACTGCCTTAATCCTTCATGGTATAGATTCAACAAGGGACTGGAAATATTCCTCAGAGATTTTGCTCCATATTGATATGACAGCATCACACAGTTGCTGCAGATTTGTCGGCTGCACATCCATGATACCAATCTCCCATTCCAACACATCCCAAAGGTGCACTATTGGATTGAGCTCTGGTGACTGTGGAGGCCAGTTGAGTACAGTGAACTCATTGTCATGTTCATGAAACCAGTCTGAGATGGTTCAAGCTTTATGACATGGTGTGTTATCCTGCTGGAAGTAGCCATCAGAAGATCACTGCTTATAAAGGGATGGACATGGTCAGCAACAATACTCAGGTAGGCTGTGTCGTTGAAACGACACAAATGGGCCCAAAGTGTATGTATGTATGTGTGTGTATATATATATATATATATATATATATATATATATATATATATATACCCTGCTGAAAAGTCCAGCTTAAACCAGCCTAGGCTGGTTGGCTGGTTTTAGCTGGTCGACCATGCTGGTTTTAGAGGGGTTTTGGCCACTTCCAAGCTGGTTTTCAGCCATTTCCAGCCTGGTCTTAGCTGGTCAGGCTGAGAGATGACCAGCTAAAACCAGCTTGACCAGCCTAGCCAAGCTGGGAGTCCAGCCAAAACCAGCTATATCCAGCTTAAACCAGGCTGGTCAAGCTGGTTTTAGCTGGATTTGGCTGGACCAGCTAAGACCAGGCTGGAAACCAGCCTGGAAATGACCAAAACCCCTCTAAAACCAGGCTGGTCAACCAGCTAAAACCAGCCAACCAGCCTAGGCTGGTTTAAGCTGGATTTTTCAGCAGGGTATATATATATATATACACATTTTTATTTGCTTCAGGCAGTGGTTTTCAAATTCAAACTTATTATCTCTTGATATTTTGTTAAAAAAACTTAATTTTACCAATTGTAGATAAATAATTTTACGTTTTATATTTGTTATATCTGTCAGCCATGACGTTTCACGTTTTCTTCTTAATTTTAAGTGCCCAATAAACAGTATCTCTGCTTGACATTCGCTGTGGTGTGAAAGAGGATTAATATAGCTTTTGTATATGTTAGCAAATGTTTTTGGTTTCAACAGTTTGGCGCTTTTTTGACGGTTTTCCGTTGCTCCCGCCTCGCCGTGATGACGTCAGCACTGACGCGTTCGTCCAGCGTCGAATCTTCAGAGCTGAGGTGAGTCGTTGACGCTTTTTCTCGTGTTTACACAACAATAAAACACACTTTACAGTTTATTAAAGCGACAATCTGCGACTAGTTTCTGCATTGAGTTCACCTCTATCTGTGTGTCTGCTGACCAAAACAATACAGCAGGCGGAGGAGCTCTGAGAGGAATACATGAACGGACTATTTGTGTTTTTCTGTGTGTACCGTTTTTAATGTTTGGTGAAACGGGAATGGGAATGTACTTAGTATATGAGTGAAGTTTTAGACTGAAAGCTCTAAATTATTGGTTTGTGTTGCTCTTTATTTTATTTTATTTTTTTGAAGTTTGTTTCTGTGGAGACCACACAGTTGCGCTATTGCAGACAATTACTTTGTTGGTATGGATAACTACTTATTTACCCTAGATATTGCTTTAATAAAAATATATTTATATATATATATTGTTTTTAAAGTTATTACAATAGTAATAAGTTTACGCTGAAAACATTCAGTATCTGATCTGCTGTTGATCCTGAGTGTTTATAGCAGGGGTCAGCAACCCTGTTCCTGGAGAGCTTCCTTTGCATATTTCAGTTGCAACCCTGACCAAACACACCTGTTTGTAATTATCAAGTGCTGCTTTAGGTACTATCAATTGGTTCAGGTGTGTTTGATCAGGGTTGGGACTGAATTCTGCAGGAAGGTAGCTCTCCAGGAACAGGGTTGGTGACCCTTGGTTTATAGTCTGAGGCTCATCGAGATTATTAGTGATGGTGAAATGAAGCTTTCTGAACCAGTGAAGCGCTCGACTCAATTGTATCGGAAAAAGGTTCGTTACTGGAAGCTTTCTAAATCAGAGCTCGATGAGGACCTCTTCTGGTGGAAGTGTGGGAAAGCACTGTGTTGCCATAATGTCAAATGTTCACAACTGACCAACTCATTCATGTAGTAATACAACAACAGCAATATAAACAAATTACTCAATTACTGTAGTTTTTACACAAGATATATTACATTACACAACTGATGATTGTTGTAAAATCCAAGGTATTCAAAAGTTTATCATAATACAATTAGTCCCGCTCCAAGCAGGGATCGACCCAGCGATTCCTGATTGGGACAAGTGGTGCTCGCTGCAGAGCCATTTGAGGAGAGGTGAGCTCCAGAGAGGGGGGAGCATGAGCTGTGGCTCCTCCTCCTGTAAGCTGTTTTAATGCGTACACCAACCCCACCTCTAACCCTACCCCCAGTGACATCACTCGTAGAAGAAGTGCAAAAAAGGTGGAGCTCAAGCTTAAGCTCCCCCTCTCTGGAGCTCACCTCTCCTCAAATGGCTCTGCAGCGAGCACCCTCTCGATTGGGAGGCGAGTGCTCTAGGAGGACCCTATGTGAACGATGCTCTAGGGTCGCATTCACCAGATCGTCTCTGTTAAACACAATACTACGATATGCGGTGGTTTTCTTTAAAGATAGTCATAAAAAATACGCTAATACACTTTAGTATTGTTCAAAACCTTTTTACTAAAAATACTATTGTAGTTTAGTTTATTTACTGCTGTGTGGGACTGGTGCAGTGCTTTGAAACAAATGTATGTAATAGACGCCGATTCTCTCGCTATACACTTTACTATGAGGGTGTTTAAACCTTTGAATCAAAGTTCGAAGCAGTCACGTGGCGTGGGTAAAGGCGAAAATGAAGCTTCGGACGTCACTGATCACGTGATGATGGCAAAACGAATCAAGCTCCGGTACACTGCTTCACTGCGAGATGTATTGTTTTTTTGATACATGCTTCGAAGCCTCGGCGCACAACGTCACATCACTAAAGATTATCAGAGCTGCTGAAATCGCGATCTCAATAGTTCACATTTTCCCCTCATTTATTATACATGGGTCTTAAGATCTACAAAATGCCACATTAAGTTAATTTTAAAGCTGTCAGACAAGATATAATCATGTTTTATTTCATCAATCAGTGTAAATGAATCAGATTTCTCTGTTTGTTCTCCTGAAGCTCTGCCGCCATCAGTGAAAGACAAAGACAGAGTTTATTGAAGGACAGTGAGAAGATGAGTGATCCAGAACCCTGCAGAATTAAACAGGAAGACACTGAAGAACTAATAGGTTTGTGTTTATTCATTACTCTTCTACAGTGAGGCTCAGCAACAGTGAGGTTGTGCAGCTTTAAGCACTTCAACCGGTATTATTTTTGACCTTTTATGTGTTTGGAATATAAAACCCACCTAATTAACTTTGCAACTCAAACTCTGGTTTTTAGTCAGTTAAAATTCAATAGTAAAACTAATAAATAAAATCATTAGCTGATCAGTCATTGAATAGTGAGACCCACATATATCTGTATATCTGCTTAGAGATGGATCCTCTGACAGACACGGCTTTAAAACGATATAGTCATCATTGTAAATGCTGTGTGAAGAGCTGACCATTGTAGCCAATCACAGACATAGACACAATGACTGATCAATGGTGTTTAAGCACTTAAAGGTGGGTTTAATAATGTCAGTGTTATTTCAGTTAATTGTGCCCACCGCTGTAGGATTAAGTCCATGCCAAAATAATCATTAATAAAGTTCTGAAAGGTTTAAGAGAATTGCAAGTGTTCATGTGATCCTCTATCAGCTTGCCCAGAGGCCAGTTGTGTTCTGTGTGCTGTACATTTACATTTAGTCATTTAGCAGACGCTTTTATCCAAAGCGACTTGCAAATGAGGACAAGGAAGCAATTTACACAACTATAAGAGCAACAATGAAGAAGTGCTGTAGGCAAGTTTCAGGTCTGTAAAGAAAGTGTAAGAAGCAAAACAGTAGTCATTTATTTTATTATTATTATTTTTTATAATGTAGTAAATGGAGGGGCCAGAGAGGCAATTGCAGATTAGGAAGTGAAATGGAGACTAAATAGTTGAGTTTTTAGTCGTTTCTTGAAGACAGCGAGTGACTCTGCTGTTCTGATGCAGTTAGGGAGTTCATTCCACCAACTGGGCAGATTGAACGCGAGAGTTCGGGAAAGTGATTTCTTCCCTCTTTGGGATGGAACCACGAGGCGACGTTCATTCACAGAACGCAAGTTTCTGGAGGGCACATACATCTGCAGAAGTGAGAACAGATAAGAAGGAGCAAAGCCAGAAGTCGCTTTGTAGGCAAACATCAGAGCTTTGAATTTGATGCGAGCGGCAACTGGCAGCCAGTGCAAACGGATGAGCAGCGGAGTGACATGTGCTCTTTTAGGTTCATTAAAAACCACTCGTGCTGCTGCGTTCTGAAGAGGTTTGATAGAGTTAGCTGGGAGCCCGGATAGTAGAGAGTTGCAATAGTCCAGTCTGGAGAGAACAAGAGCTTGAACAAGGAGTTGAGCTGCATGTTCAGATAGGAAGGGTCGGACCTTTCTGATGTTGTAGAGTGCGAATCTGCACGATCGAGCAGTTCTAGAGATTTGGTCAGAGAAGTTTAGCTGGTCATCAATCATTACTCCAAGGCTTTTCATTATTTTGGATGCAGTAATGGTTGCCCCATCCATCTGTTGCAGCAGATGGCCACCCAGAGTGACTGGCAGCTACAAAGTCGCTGCTAGTGTGAATGAGGCGTTAGACCAGGGATGGGCAAACTTGATCCTCGAGGGCCGGTGTCCCTGCAGAGTTTTGTTCCAACACTAGTCAAACACACCTGAACAAACTAATCAGTGTCTTCAAGATCACTTGAACTCTATAGGGAGGTTTGCTTGAATAGAGTTGGAGCTGAACTATGCAGGACACCGGCCCTCCAGGATCAAGTCTGCCCACACCTGCATTACACACTAGTATTCAGGTGCATGTTTGTGTGTTATTTATATATTTGTACTGCAATTTGCAAAACTGCAACATTTCAGATTGCGTTTTTTTTATTTTATTATTTAAAAATGAGGGTTACAAAAAATCCCTTTTAAATGTTGATGTTTTAAATGCAAGTCTTGAATATTAGTGGAAAATAAAAAAACAAACATATTTGATCGTTTAACATTAAAAATAGTATGAATCTTGATGGAAAGAGATTAAGAATATTACAATTTTGTGTATTTCCTTCGGCTTAGTCACGCATTTATCAAGGGTCGCCACAGCTGAATGAACCACCAACTTATCAATTTAATTCATCTTTATTTTTACAGCGCTTTTATTATGTAGATTGTGTCAAAGCAGCTTAACATAGAAGTTTTAGTGGATTGAAACTGCGTCAGTCCAGTTTTCAGAGTATTCAGCATGTTTTACACAGCGGATGCCCTTCCAGCTGCAACCCAGTACTGGAAAACACCCATACACACTCGCGTTCACACTTGCACACATACACTATGGCCTATTGAGTTTATAAATTCACCAATAGCGCATGTGTTTGGACTGTGGGGGAAACCGGAGCATCCGGAGGGAACCCACGCCAACACATGGAGAACATGCAAACTCCACACAGAAATGCCAACTGGCCCAGCTGTGACTCAATCCAGCAACCTTCCTGCTATGAGGTGATTGTGCTAACCACTGAGTCACTGTGTTGCTTTTGTGTACTTCTAATTCACATTCACAATTTATTGATTTTCCTATTTTAATATTTCAGACCTGGCGGACAAGACGGAGGAGAGCGAGGGACGGAGTGTCAAAAAAAGACAACCAAAATCCCGTGCATGGACAAAAGGTGCTGCTTCTCAGAAGAGCAGAGGTGAGATTTGCTCTGTGTGCGGAAAGAGTTTCAGTAATAAGCGTAATCTTCAAATTCACACGAGGATTCACACTGGGGAGAAACCGTACACGTGTCCTGAGTGCGGGAAGAGCTTCAATCAGTCGTCGACTCTCATCACACACACGAGGATCCACACTGGGGAGAAACCGTACAAGTGTGATCAGTGCGACAGAACGTTTGTGAGGATTTCAGATCAGAAGAAACATTTCAGAGTTCACAGCAAGGATAAGCCCTACTCATGCTCTGACTGCGGAAAGAGATTTGCACATCAGTCGAATTTAAGTAAACACCAGAAGATCCACAGCGGTGTGAGAGAGCATGTGTGCTTCGAGTGTGGGAAGAGCTTTGTCACAGCTGAACATTTGAAACAGCACCAGAGGATTCACACTGGAGAGAAACCGTACAAGTGTTCACACTGCGACAAAGCTTTCAATCAGTTAATACACCTGAAAATACACGAGAGGACTCACACTGGAGAGAAACCGTACAAGTGTTCCCACTGCGGCAAGACGTTCAGTCAGTCACCAACCCTCAAAGCGCACAGCAGGACTCACACTGGAGAGAGACCGTACGTTTGTGTTGAATGTGGAGAGAGTTTCAATCATTTGCTTTCTCTACGCATTCATATAAGAAAGAGTCACATTAAATGTGAACTTGCCGATATTTAAACACACTTGACCACCGTGTCGGACTGTTGCAGAAGACCAGATATCAGTAAGTCTAGTGAGTTAGGTGGGTAATAAGCAGGGGTGCACATCAGTTTATTGATTCAGCTCTCAAAGGAGAACCCGACAGACGTAGCCAATTATTACGCCCCAAGTCTAGGGGAAACAAAAAGGGCGTAATAAACGAAGAAAAAAAAAACAAATGTGTTGGGGTGGTGGATTTCCCAAACTAAACAAAACTTAAAGCAGAAGATTCCCTTCGGTCGACAACCAAACTCACACACTCAATTGAGAGTATATATGAAGATATTTATTATAGAAAAATGGGGTTAATATATATGAGCATTTCGTCAGGGTGACCACAGGCCAAAATAACAAACAAAAGAAGCTATAAAATAAATCCACTAAATTACCTTATAGTATTTTTTAAAGGAAAATACAAAAAAAAAAGCTTACCTTACTCCCTAACATAAACAAAGTCAAAAGTAATCAAATAAATAGGCAGGTCACCCCTACACGCTCAAATTCTCAAAAATATTTAAACATATGATGGTCATCAATACAATGTTGGTTGTCGGCCGAAGGGATGAGGGAAACCCCGGAGCTCCACTCCAAACACCGAATGCACAGAAATGAGCTCCTCGAACCCTGCCGGAAGCTCCTTTTTATTTGTGCTTTTGCGACCAGCAGCCAATCAGAATAGGGAATCACGCCGGTATGGGAGCCTATGAAACAACAGAAAAACAACAAGAAGGCGGGACAAAAGAGAAAGACTGGGGTCCAATCTTCGTACATGGATTACTCAGTTAGCTGGATTTGGATATTGACGATTTGGCATGATCCAGGATCGTTTCGTTCTTTAAAGCTGATCCGAGAGTTGTTGTCATAGCAACAGTTCTGCTAGGTCAAACCTGATCGGAAGCAGGTTCAATTCATATAAACAGGATTAGATCGGGTCAGTTCAAGCAAAGATAATACAGAAAGTACCGAATTCTGATATTTTCTTACAGTAGTAGTTATACACACTTGGGAAAATGGTAAAATTTTTTTAACTATATATATAAAGATATAGTCATTAATAAAATAAAGTTATACATATTAATAAAACGTATGCAATCTGCACCCTCGAAATGAAAATACAAAGACTGCCACCTGGTGGTGCACAGAGAAAACTTATTGATATGAACTTTTTTGATCGCTTAGTACAAATTGTGTATAATAAAAATGCAGAATATGTGACTTTTTTAAAGCAATAATACATTTATGCAATCATAAACATGTTTTGATAGTTAATATGCCAGTGATTGATGCTTCACAAAAGTTGCAGACGCCTTTACCAATATCAAAATGCTTTTGTAAACAACCAGTTATTCTTTACACCGATTAAAAAACGGCTACTATAATAAAGAAAATCTTCTCTAAATGTAGAACTAAATACATTGATTTGCATTGAAATACATGATGAATACTCTTGACTAGGGTTGTAACAATATACCGGTATGACGGTTTACCACGATTTGAACGTGCACGATTATCATACCATGAACAATTGCATATCAACGGTTTTAACCCTTAAAGACTGAGACAGCCCCCCGCGGCTAAAAATAAGTATTGCTCTTAAATGTTTAATAACTTTTGATCCGCTGATCCGATTCATACAATTCAAAGATTGGCATAAAGAAGAGAATCTCAGCTTTCCAGTGCTGTATCACATAACATTCCGGACTTTCAGAGGCTCCGGAATCAGTGCGGTTACTCATCAACATTTGACAACGCTGATTTGACAAAGAAACGCTCGTCACTGTGTCTCCGGACAAATCAGACATGATACATTGATGCATTGTCCCTCCTCCATGCCCAGATTGGTTCAAACTCGCTATATCACAACCAATAAGCATAGGTTTCGCTTTTGTTTGTGGACCAAGCTTTTTGAACAACACGGAATGAGAGATAGGCATACATTTATGCGCGGCTAAATAAAACGCAAAAAAAAAAGTTTTGCATGAAATAATTCTCATACTAAGTACTTTTGCATGCACAGCAGCACAGAAACATGACAAAACAGTGACACAGCAAAGACGAACTGCTGCTCTTGCTGTTTTCAAAAGACGCAAATGAAGATGCAGCTGTTTGTCTGCATTGCAGACAACCATATCCAAATCCATATCGATTGACAAACATATCCATGCTGGCACATAAAACCTAAGGATGTTCCATATTGAATCTAGTTTCGTTATGTAACTATTTATAGTATAGTAAATATTTATATCTATTTTTTACTGAGGATTTGCACCATGTTTATTTGGACTTTATTTGGACTTTGACACATTATTTATTATTTTCTTATTTTTATTTGTTCATTGTAAGTGGTGTTGTTTATAGTAACTAAAAATATATTATTTGGAAAAAGTCAAATTTGCTTCACTGTTCTATTATTTTGTAACATTTGTAACATACCGTATACCGCGAAACCGTCAAACCGTGGTATTGTTTTAGACGATTATCATACCGTGAAAAATTCATACCGTTACAACCCTACTCTTGACACATGAAAGAGTAAAGCCTGCAGCTCACAACAAATGTGGAAGGTTATTGCGTGTCATATTTAACATTTTGCTCACATGGATAATTGAATATTAATCAGATGATGTCATTACGCTGCTGTGCCGTCAGCCAATCGTTGCATTGCTGATCATGATTTCGAGGATGGATAGATCTGTCCTTCACAACACACGCAGCGATCTCAGATCAGTTTATCTAGACATTTTAATTTGATTCGCGAACTCGTTTGAAGAACCAAATTAGCGAGAGATCAGTTATCAAGATTAACAGATCCAGGATCTGCCAAATCATCTTAGATCATTTAAGCGAGGTACGAAGAACAGACCCCCGGACAATCCGCAATAATAAATAAATAAACTCCAGTCGTAACATGGACCTTACTTGTTTTATTTCATCAAGAATTAGAGCAGGTTATTTATTTAAGGTCAGTGTTATTATATTAAAGCTGTATTTTTGGTATACAGAACAAACCACTGTGATACAATGACTCGCCTAATTAATCTAACTTTAACCTAGTGAAGCCTTGAAATGTCACTTTAAGCTGAATACTAGTGTCTTGAAGAATATCTAGCCTAATATTATGTGCTGTTATCATGACAAAGATTCAAGAAATCGGTTATTAGAAATGAGTTATTAAAATTATTATGTAGAGCTGCAAGACATTGGAAAAAAATGACATTGCAATATTTTTTCCCCTGCGATATATATTGCGATATTTAAAAATACAAAATCGGGAGTTTTGAACTGCTCAAAAATCAAATAATCAATAATACTATAAATATTTGGGTAATATTTTAAGCATTTTCATAGAATATAAAAAAATGAATAAGTAAAAACACTGAACAAACATTTTGTTGTTTATAAAAAATATGACTTAACTGTCAATTCAGACAAATCAAGGATCTAATATGTTATGATATTAATACTAAATGTTGTTTTTACTGTGATAAAGGTGAGCTCATTTGGTGAATGTAAAGATGACACTTTATTATCACATTTAGACAACACGAGTAACAAAATAAGTAATTTAACTTTTTATTTAACAATTACAAACTTTTTTTATTACAACTATTACAAAACAGAAGGAAATATCTTGTCACAAAATTGTAAAAATATAAAAATAGCTAAACACTAACCCCCTGAGTGGTTTAAAAAAATAAACATGTTATAAAGCAAATAAATTGTGGATAAGATAAACTTGTTCTAATAATCACCAACAATTAACTTTACAATAAATAAAATAATATGGCAGTTATATATATATATATATATATATATATATATATATATATATATATATATATATATATATATATATATATATATATATATAAATTTTATCTATGTGACTATTGCGGATGTGCACATCGTGATTTCGATGCTGAAACAATGTATCGTGCAGCCCTACTATTATGTTTAGAAATGTGTTGGAAACAATACATATACAGTTGTCAACATTTATAGTGGATCAAAACCAATACCTATTCTTGTCTTGTGGCATTATTGAAAATCTTTTTTTGATCCACTTTAAATGTTGATTATTCGTTCCCCTGACAACTGACTTAAAGTTTTGTTTAAATGTAAATTAAAGCTGAGAAATATGTTTTCCACAGTGATGCCTGTACATCGACTTATCTTTTACTAAGGAAGTCTTAAGCCCCTTTGATACAGTGATACAGGTAAATATGCAGAAAATTATCCAGACTTTACCGGTAAATTCATAAAAGCGCTGTTCACACAAGCGAGGACGTTACAGAATTTTCCCGGGAAAAGAGCATTCACACATCCATTCCAAAATACCAGTAAATTCTGACATCATTAACCAGAAATGAGCTCTAAACACCTGCTCTTGTATTTGTAAACATTTGACTACATCACAAACTCTGTGGATGGATCAGTATTGTGAACAGTTTCAATGTTAAGAAGGAACATAGAGACGTTATCGGACTAGCAGCTAAATGTGTCTTAAAATATATACACCGGTTTTTATTGTCATAAACCACCAGGCGTGAATGCATCTGACCGTTCTGATTGGCTAAAGTAAACGTCTTACGTCAGCACGTTCTAGATGTGCACGCGCTCTTTCCAGCAATCTTCCTTCTGCATGCACACAGTGCAGCATTCTGGCAAATAACCGGTAATGTTACAACTTCTCTTTCCGGAAAATAGCCAGAACGGATTTACCGGTATTTTTTAAAAGGGCCTGTTCACACATACAACCTTTACGAAATATTTTCCGGAAAGGTCTGTATGTGTGAAAGGGGCTTGTCACTTCCTTACAAAAAAAAATTGCTGGTTCAAGAAAAGTAACTTTAAGTCACGATTTGCCAGGTGTTTAATTTCGGGCTTGATTAAACTCATATTTTAGGAATGCACAATATATCGGCGGCCATATCGTTATCGGCTGATAAATGCTTTTTTTTTCTCTCAATTTCCCAAGTTCTGCTGGTTGACACGTGCTGAATTTTCTTTGCCAATCTTAAGCCAATTGTAATCGTTTGTTTTGGTTCAATTAGAAATTTTCACAACCTTGGCAGAGCTCGGAGGATCAGAGCGAGCGCTCATACTTGGCCCCATTCTGATCTGACAACTGCTATTTTTAATGCTGTCGTTATCAGTTCAATATCAAAATTAAATACAATGAAAAATTGTACATTTCCGATTCAGTGTGCAAAAACCTTAACAATCGTAGATTAAACCAGTTAAACATCGAATTTCGCTTTACGATTTAAAGGGCTAGCAATGCAGTGGTTTGGTTTGAAAGTGTAGAATCTATATTTTATGCACATATGCATCACTTTGGTTTTTATCCCACTGTAAAAAAGTCATTTACACTTAAATACACAGTACTTTGGATACCCGAGCTAGGTATTTTACATTGGTTCATTGATCCCTGTGGCTTGTTTATCACCTCTCATCAGTTGGAATACAATAACTTTTGCATAGATTATGGTGGAGACATATTTCTTTTTTCCTTTGATTACAGACATGTGCAGGAACCACCAACATTAATTACAGCACGCTAGACCACACACAACCTAAAAGATACACTTTCACATTTGAGTTTATAAAAAAAAAAATACAAAAAGCGCCTCTTATTTTAGGTGTTTATTATAACACAGACGACATATACAGGTATTTTAAACACTTTCAATAGTGTTTTATGAAAACTCAAATGGTTTTCTTTAAAATGATACCAAATTTTTGCATTTACACCTCTGCATGTGGATTTGGGAAGCTTTTATATCTGGGTAGGCAAAATCCAGGCAGAAATCCCAAAATAACAGCAGAGTTTAACTGGATGAGTCTAGTAATTTAAATGGGTAATCAGCAGGAGTGCATGTCAGTTATTTTGATTCAGCTCTCAAAGGTCAACCAGGAGATGTTGTGGACATTGTTTTATTTCATCAAACAGTTGTTGAATGAATCGTGGTGTTTCCATGGTGCAGAACTGAAAACAATACACTTATCACTAAGCACCCCAGATAGCACAGACAGCTGTCATCTCTTACCTTATGCTGTGCGCTTCAGGGCCATTTCTCTTCTGTTTTTGAGGTGATGTGCATAAGTAATGCTTTTATATGTCTGACGTGCTCCAAACACAGTGAATTATGTTTGATCAAACAAAAGAATAGTGAAATATGAAAACAATGATCGCTCCCTGTGGCTTGTACAGCACCTCTCATCAGTTGGAATACAATAACTTCTGCATAGATTATGGTGGAGACATTTTTCTTTTCTCCTATGATTACAGACATGTGCAGGAACCACCAACATTAATTACAGCACGCCAGACCACACAGAACCTAAAAGCTACACTTTCACATTTGAGTTTATAACAAATGTTTTTCATGAACATTTGAGCTGGTTTCAGTTCTTTCATTTTCATTTTATTTAAAATATATTTAACTTGTTTGTTAATAAAATGTCATTTTATTATTTAACCTTTTATTTTTATGCAACAGTGAGTCAACTTGCATGTTGATTTACTCGGCGACTAAAAGGAAATCATTTATTTTTGGCCTGCTGATTTATGTGAAATCATGAATATGATCACCTTATATGATCAACATTAGCTATTCACTGTATAAAAATATAACATTTAGAAATATTTTATAAAGTTATTGATATCGGCCCACAAATCCATTATTATTGGATCCCTAATATATTCATTTATACATCAGCTCTGTCTGGTTTTCAAATCTGATTGGCTGTTAGCCATGCAATGTTCCACCAGTAGTTTCAGTCTCTTCACTCATGTGTATTGCTCCGACTGCAACAAGTGCCAAGTGGAGGTGTAAACTCACTACAGTTTGATTAATACTGCAGCTAGTGAGCCACATACTGTACTTTTGAGACTTTTATGCGAGAATGTAGTTGTTTAGTTTGCAAATATGCAGTTTATTTATAAGGATAGTGCCCGTAAATGTGTTAGGATATTCAGAAGTGTGTTGCGTGTCTATATTGTAGTTTATTATGAAATGTTTTTTGTTTATGCTGTATCTAAAGGCAATATGTTGATCACAGTCATCAGTTATTTATTCCAGAGCAAATAGATTTGAAAGCAGTGTTAAGTTTATCTTTATATAAATATATATATATATATATATATATATATATATATATATATATATATATATATATACATATACACGTTGATTGTGCTGAATGGAAACTTGGTCATTATTTGTTTGACTGATTTACTTTGCATCTTTATGTTGTTGCTTGTTAAGTGTTACTGTTGAATAAATGACTTTTGGTATAAATTTAATGATTTTAATTGAATAAAAATGTAGTACAATTTGTATTTGTAGCACTTTGGCAAAAATAATTGATGGTTGATGTTACATTATAAATATATATATATATATATATATATATATATATATATATATATATATATATATATATATATATATATATATATATGCATTGACTTTCCACATTTGTTGTGGGCTGCAGGCTTTACACTTTCATGTGTCAAGAATATTTAGCAATTTATTTAGTTTTACTTTTAAAGGACTGTCTTTAGGATGGTACTCAAGATTATTAATCCTGTGGTGTGAGGCAGTGGTCCCCAATTATTTCATCAATGTTGTTGTCAATTTGTTCTACCTTGTCACATTCTCCTACCTCCAATTCAAAAAGCAGGTAGCACATTTTGATGACGCAATATGCCACCCATCAGATTTTGCAGTTGTCAATTGTTTTATAAGTTGTGGTGATTCTGTAGTTGCTATGGTAACGCAAGAACTATAGTAACAAACAAATGATCCAACACTGTGGTTTTCTGTTACCATAGCAACTATAAACTTACCACAACATAGAACACTACTGGACCATTTATTTGTTACTACTGCATAGTTCTTGCATAACCATAGCAACTATAGAATCACCAGAACTTGGGTCATTTGTTTTGCAAGTTCTGGTGATTCTATAGTTTCTATGGTTACACAAGAACTATAGTAACAAACAAATGATCCAAAATTGAAGTTTTCTATTACTACAGTTGTTTTTACCATAGCAACTATAGACTTACTAGCAATCCACATCATTAAATTACTATAGATCTTGTGTCACCATAGCAACAGATTATTTCAAATACTTAAATATAGTATGGTTGAAAAACGCTACAGTATCTACTATAAATTACTAAACTATTTTTCATGCGGGATGTAAGCAGAAATGTTCACATCCAACAACAGTAGAACAAACCAATTTCTTTACTTATCAAAAAAAAGTAACACATTAAAACAGGGCTTTATGTACTGAACAGATGTCAGTGTGTTCTGTGTTCGTGTCTCAGCTGCTCTTCTCATCATTGGTTTTTCCTTTCGGCAGCCGGAAGCGATTTTTCTTGGAGTAGAGCAGATTCTTGCTGAACAGCAGTGGGATATTTCCCAAATACAGGAAGACTGCAAGAAACACACCTGAAAAACACCAGATCAAGATCAAAACCCCATAGTAATGCTGTCTTAAACTAATCAATCAATTTAGACAATAAACTAAGGCTCTTAAAGAGACGGCGCACCCAAAAACTCGCACAAAAAAATACAAGTATTAGTTTTTGTTTTCTTTTGAACAATGTAGAATTCCAATACATTTACACTTGTTAATTTTCTCAGAGTGCAATAGCAAAAATGGGAGGGATAGCAGGTGTTTAAAATGTGAATGAATAAGCAGCGTGCAAAACACTTGCGGCCATTAGAAAACCATACAAAAAAAAAAGCATGGTCCGTAAACCTAGGGACATTTATAAACAGCATTTCCTATGACTCTTTTGCTTAGTTTTTCTTTGTAATAGTGCTGATATACAGCCATATCGCACTGCTACGAGTGTGATATTGCGTTTATACAACAGTTTGACGGTATGATTGTGTATATAAAAACAAAATCCTCTAAAGAAACAAAAAACCCTTTTGTAAGGAACTACTTCCACGTTGGATTCAAATCATAAGCTGACAGTTAAACAGCGGAGCGTGCATCTTTTAAAGATTCTAACGACGCTTTAGATCTAACAGGGAGTGCTGAGTTACTTCATAGCTCAATATATTTGACAGTCGCTTTGGATAAAAGCGTCTGCTAAATGACTAAATGTAAATATTTGAAGTCGATATTGAGCTCTTTTTCAGCCAACCATGTCTTTAAACA
The DNA here is from genome assembly GCF_052040795.2 of Danio rerio. NCBI lineage: Eukaryota > Metazoa > Chordata > Actinopteri > Cypriniformes > Danionidae > Danio > Danio rerio. Next base: position 3,185,748 of record NC_141042.1, read on the forward strand.
ATTTATGGCCCATACAGTTTGCCGCAGTGTTGTATTCATGCAGAATTTTTTTCCCTAAATAGTCCAAATCTGCTGATGTAACGGCTACTCTTCTTGCAGTTTGCTCCATTGATGTCGTCTTTTCATCTTCTTCTTCATCTGATGGGCTTTCATAGCTTCGCTGGGACGGTTTGAAACTTTATATTTTTTTTAAATAGCTTGCTTGGAACACCTTGCAAGCGGAGTGATACAGTATACATGAGTAAATAGGCTGTATGGATGCTGATATTACTTAAATATCTCATGGCTATCAGCCAATCAGATTCAAGAACCAGACAGAACTGCTGTATGTATATATATATATATATATATATATATATATATATATATATATATATGAAAAAGAAATGCCAAGGTTGATATTATTACTACTCTTAAGAATTTATTTTTTAGATAGTCTCCAGAACAAACCACTGTTATACAATGACTCGCCTAATTAATCTAACTTTAACCTAGTGAAGCCTTTAAGTGTCACTTTAAGCTGAATACTAGTGTCTTGGAAGAATATCTAGTCAAATATTATGTGCTATCATCATAGCAAACATAAACAGAATCACTTATTAGAACTATCATGTTAAAAAAACTTGGAAAGTATTTAAACAAGAATTCAAATTTTGCAGGAGGGCTTTTAATTTAGCCTTTAACTGTATATAAACTTAAATCATTATTGAAGACAAGTGAATAATTAATAATAAACCAACAACACTAATTCAGAATTACTTATAACATTCATCAGAGTAAGCAACGCGGTGGCGCAGTAAGTAGTGCCATCCCCTCATAGCATTGCTGGTTTGAGCCTTGGCTGAGTCAGTTGGCATTTCTGTGTGGAGTTTGCATGTTCTCTTTGTCTTCACGTGGGTTTCCTTCAGTTGCTCTGGTTTCCCCCACAAGTCCAAAGACATGTGGTATAGGTGGGTAAGCTGAAATGTGTGTGAATGAGTGTATGGGTGTTTCCCAGTGATGGGCTGCAGCTGGAAGGGCATCCACTGCATAAAAACATGCTAGATAAGTTGGCGGTTCATTCCGCTGTGGTGACCCCGGATTAATAAAGGGACTAAGCCGAAAAGAAAATGAATGAATTCTTCAGAGCATCTTGTTTTGTGTTCAACAGAAGAAAAAGATTCTTAAAAGATTTGAAACATGAGTAAACGATAAGGAGCTTTTTGGGTGCGCTGTCCCTTTAAGGGCCTTAAAAGTTTGATTAATCAATTTGGATACAGTTAAGTAGTTAAAGTCATGCTTGAGGTTTTAAAGAAATTGTATAAATTCTGTAGTTTTAAATAGCTCTGTTGCAATATATCTTGTGATATTGAACAGGTTCTTACACCTTCATCAGACTCAAATTTAACCATTTTCAAACTGCTCCAGCATTTACAAGTGACGTTTACATACTCTAAACCAGGGGTCACCAAACTTGTTCCTGGAGGTCCGGTGTCCTGCAGATTTTAACTCCAACCCTAATTAAACACACCTGAACAAGCTAATCAAGGTCTTATTAGGTATACTTGAAACATCCAGGCAGGTGTGTTGAGGCAAGTTGGAGCTAAACTCTGGAGGGACACCGGCCCTCCAGGACCGAGATTGGTGACCCCTGCTCTAAACCAATAGTATCTGATATATTGTGATATAGTATAGCATAGTATTGTAAGGAGAAGTTTAGATTTTCTGTTTATTCAAATTTGATGCATTGTTTTCTCAAAGCGGTAATCTTTGTTTTCATTTCAAGCTGAAACGCTTTTGCTAGTTTTAATTTAATAGATTTAGTTAGTAGTTTGTAAGATAAATGAGTATGAAAGCAACACAATAACATTTTCATTATCCAAAATATAAGCACTTTTTAAGCCAGGATTTTGTACGTTGTTATTTTTTTTAAAAATTGCAGTATGGTGAAAATACTGATGGTGTATTTGTGAGTGGATGTTAGTGCTGTACCAATGAGTGGTCCGAGCCAGTAGACCAGTGAATACACCAGGAACGAGTGTCCAGGACAGGTGAAGGTCACAGCGTAGGCCAGGGCCGGATTCACATATCCAGATGTGTAGTTGTTTGCTGGAGTGAAAGAGAAAAATGAAATACTTCACATCATTCACCAGACAAACACCACAGATTATGCTTTTTATATTCATAAATAATGATAACAAATTTAACATGCAGTTTGTAAAATGTACATTCAGAACTTGCATTGAAATGTTTATGTAGTACATGCCTTTTAAATAAAGCATCTTTGTGTATGCCTTTTAAATAGTCTTTCATGCATCTACAATAATAATTGTAATTTTAATTTGCAATACAAAAAGGCACGATCAACGTGTTTGAAAACAATGCAATACATATTTTTAATTCTACACTAATCGCATTTTGGTTTTTATTTGAAATCTGAAACCTTACTTGAAATGTGCATAAAAATGGTAAAGCTAAAATCTACAGATGTTAAAATAATCATCATCAATCTACAAATCCACACTATTTAATATACAAGCACCGGCCACTTTATTAGGTACACCTCACTTTACTAGTACTGGGTTGGACACCCTTTTGCCTTCAGAACTACCTTAATCCTTTGTGGCATGGATTCAACGCATTAAAACCATTTATGTATGTATTTTAAAACTACAAACCTTAATAATTGCAGTTCAAATATTAATTTGTCTGCTTTTTCAATTCTACATCTACAATTTAAACTACAAACCTTTAATTTTTAATGTAATATTTGCAGTTTCTTATTTAACACGCATTATAAATCTACAAACATTTGTAATTAAACGTAAGTCCAGTATTATATGCATTTAAAAATCATATTATTAAATTGTGGGTTTGAAATGCATACAATAAACTGTTGAATTTTTTACTTGTATAACTAACATTAAAACGTTAAGAAATTCATTTGCATCTCAGTTTTCCATCTTTATTTAGATATACAGATCATAAAATTATGATTTGCAGTTTACATCTACAATAGCTGTTAAGGTTAGACTTGATGATTTATGCACTTTAAATCCAAAACCGTTGTCTTTAATCTGTACATTTAAAAATCACTATTTCTTTTTTAATACCTGCATTTAAAAATGAAAGTTATAGTGTATTAATATATGCATTTCACATCTTCAGCCTTTAATATTTGGATTTTAATTGTTGTTATTATATGAATTCAAAACGCAAGTTTTTCATGTAATATATGCATTTAAAGATTACAGTTTTGATGTAAATATTTGTTTTCAATATTAGCTATTTTTATTCTATATATTATTTTATAGCCCGGTACTTTTATTATTTAATATATTTAATAATATGTGTTTTTAAAATTTTAAATATATGCATTTGAAATCCACAATCATTCATGCATTAAAATAAATGAAGTTTTAATTGTCATATGTGCATTTGTCATATTAGACAATATTCACCTTTTTTTTTTAATATTTCCCAGATGATGTTTAACAGAGCAAGGAAATTTTCACAGTATGTCTGATAATATTTTTTCTTCTGTTGAAAGTCTTATTTGTTTTATTTCAGCTAGAATAAAAGCAGTTTTTAATTTTTTAAACACATTTTTCATACTGTAACCTGCCTAGTTAACCTTATTACCCTAGTTAAGCCTTTAAATGTCACTTTAAGCTGTATAGAAGTGTCTTGAAGAATATCTAGTGTAATATTATTTACTGTCATCATGACAAAGATAAAACAAATCAGTTATTAGAAATGAGTTATTAAAACTATTATGATTAGAAATGTGTTGAAAAAAAAATTCATTAAACAGAAATTTGGGTGGGGGGGGGAGGTGGGGGTGGGGGAGGGATATACTGGGGGACTATAATTCTGAATATGTCTCTATAAATGATATCTGACAAACTTCAGCTCAAAACCTGCATTTAATAATCCTCAATGTCCTCTCTGCTATGATCATGATTGTGCACTCACCGGTGTAAGCGATGAGCGTGAGCGCCACAGAGAGCGCAGGGACCTTCAGCATTTGTGATCTGTTCTTCAGGACGAGGTGCAGCAGGAGCAGCAGCAGCGCAGCGAGAGCTTCAGTGGAGACCCCGAGAGCTGTGGAGACCCTCAGAGACGTGCTGCACTCGGACATCATCAGGTTCTTGATCATGTGCATATCGCTCAGCTCCATCGCCCAGAACCTGCCGGCCACTTCCAGAGCCAGAAACGCTCCAATCAGCTGCGCCGCTATGCTCAGAACTGCCACCACTACGCTGACATCCCTCTGCAGGAGCCGCAGCAGCGTCACCGCCGGGTTTCCACTCACATCCTGAAAAAAAAAACAGGGAAAGACTTATTAAAGAGATGCATCAAATATGTACAGTTAAAGTCAGAATTATTAGCACTCCTGTTTGAGTTTTTTCGACACATCTCTAATCATAATAACTTTAATAACAAGAGACTAGGAAATATACTTGTTACATAAACGCACTAAATCGCACTTCAGTAGCGTTAATTTGAGAGCGCACAAGAAGATCTGCGCTTGAGCAGCGTATATTTGAGGGGGCGTGCAAGAAGTTTTGTGCACGAGCAGATGAAATCAGCTAGCAAGCAAAGAGATCCGCATACTTGTAGGCTATTACAATTATGCGATCACTTGTAATACTGCGCTCACGACAATTGTCATTGAAATAACACCACAGGTAGTTGGAAGATCTGTGTAAAAAAGGCCTGCAGCCAAAGCTGGAAAACATCCTAGAGAAAACTTTTATCTTTGCCATGATGACTAAACAATATTTGACTAGATGTTCTTCAAGACACTAGAATTCGGCTTAAAGTGACATGTAATCAGGGTAAAGTTAGGGTAATTAGGCACGTCATTGTATAACAGTGGTTTGTTCTGAAGACAATCCAAAACCAATATTGCATAAGGCGGATAATAATATTGACCTTAAAATGGGTTTTAAAAATTATAAACTGCTTTTTTTCTACCTAAAATAAAACAAATAAGTAAAAGAAAAAACATGGGAAATATTGTGAAAAAAAAATCTTTGTTTTGTTTAACAACATTTGGGGAAAAAAAATAAAATAAAAATTACGACTTTGACTGTATATGTTTGTCTGTGTTGGCTTACAGTATCGAAAACGGTATTGAATATCGATATTGAATATATGTCGTATGGAAGTTAGTAACTCCAGGATCATGATAACACTAGTTTCAAACCAGTTTGAGTGTCTTTCTTCTGTTAAACACAAATTAAGTTGAACTGAAAAAAGTCATTGACTTGTATAGTATTTTCTTTATTGCTGTTTTAAATGCCAACAGATGCTTTTTCAGTTTACAATATTTAATTTATAGTTTATACATTTAGTACTAGACAAAGATTATTCGCATCCAAAATAAAAAAAAAAGTTTGTTTTGACCATTTACAGTGTATAACAGCCTTTCCCTGCTGTTGTCGCCAGTATGGGGGTGAGCACGTATTTCACGCGTGCAATCAGAGTCCATGCATGCAAAAGTTGATTTCAAGCAGAATGTCTTTATTTTGTGCAGGTGAATAAAACAAAGCCTCAATCTTTGCTTCTCCTTTCTTCTTTATCATTTCAATATAACATTCACTCCATGTACACACAGCACATCTCTAAACACTGCAGTTTTCTGGCTAGCAAACAAGTTACTCTTTAGCACGGTCAAAAACCGTGTGCTTTCTCATATCTGACGCTCTTTCTCGCTTACGCCCCATTCACACGGGGCGTCAGCGTCAACGCTTCCCATTCACTTTGAATGGGTGACGTCAGGCGTTGAAGAACTGCATTGTGGATCCGTCAGCGCCGCTTCAGAGGCATTGCTCGATGCAGAAGTTGGGACTAGCTCAACTTTTCAAGCGCCGACGGAAGCGTCAGCCAATCAGATCGCTGTATGCTAATACACCAGCTAGACAGTCGCCTCTTGCTGACTGAATTTCATTGGCTGACGCTTCTATGACGATCGTTTCAGACCCAACTTCAGACACGCCTTTAGCCAAGCGTTGACGCTGAAGCTCCGTGTGAATGGGGCGTAATACACAGGCACCTTAGTTATAGTTTTCAGTTAGCGACACCTAGTGGACAACAAAAATCACTACAACACAAAAAGTGGCTCCAACACAGTGTATATTTACTATGTGTAGGAGCCATTTGGCAACTTTGCTCATTGTTCCACTAGGTGGTGCTCTTTAAACAGGCTTTATAAGTGGGAACGAACATTCAGGTAACAGGTTGCTAGACGGAAGGGAGCACATACAGTTTTGACCACACACTTTCAAACACACACACTTTCACACACACACACACCCACAAACACAAACAAACGCTCATGCGCATTCACACAGAGAGCCACACACATTCATTCATGCTTTAGCATGACGGTTTGTTTTGTTGGTAAGTCACGATATGTGGCAGTGTTTGACTTCTACGAACGGAAACTTACCTGGAAGGAAATTTGTGAACTATTGGAGTTTGCAACTGCAATAAACGTAAACATCTTCGGAAACAAGTAAGACTGTTCATTTCATTTACACTACATCAGCCAGAGGACAGTGTGTGTCAGCTGGGTGCCTGTCTAACAACATCTCAGGGACTTCAAGCAATAGGCTTAGCCTCTACACTATGCATATATAAACGCAGTTGTGCAGATCAATGTTCATTTATATTTAGATATAAAATATATCATACAAATTACATATAAATTTCAATATCTATGTGACAAAAATTGTGTCGTATAGTTTTGATTTTATGTAGTTGTATCACATATACATAACAAATATAACACACACACACACACACACACACACACACACACACACACACACACACACACACACATTATTTCAAAACCACATTTTTGTTTTAGATGATTTAAATAAATATATTATAAAATGTTTTATTTATTTGTACATTGAAAAAGTATTTATAAATGTAGTGTTTTATTGCTTTATTAAATGACATTTAAATCACAATTTAAATAAACACATTTATTTATGTCTAATTATTTGTCCATTAAATTGTCCATGTATGGCAAGCCGTTATGACTTATTCATTCTCAGGATATGTATTCTTGATATCAACAATTCAGTTCTTGAATCTATCAAAAAAGAAATTGTTGATATCAATATTACATTTCAATTAGTAACAACATTAAAGCTGCGTCCCAAATGGCACACTATACACTATGCACTCATGCACTATGTACTTATGCACTTACACACTCAACAGGATAGTATATGTATGTAGTGTCGTCCCAAATGGCTCACTAATGTTTTTTTACTAAGCGGAAATTCAAACCGTTTTCCTGATGATGTTTGACGGTTGCCAAATCATTGAAATAAACGACCGAATTATCAAATAATACCTGCCGTGAGTATTGCCGCGTTCACCATCAGGAGGCGCTATAATCACTCTCGTAGGAGAATTTTGCTTTCACCATCCAAAATAAATAAAGTTATTCAACATGTGCGCTCAATAGCTCCGCCCCTTCCGCTACGTAAGCAAACCTGCGGTCGTTGAGTGCGTGAAGTGTGCATCATTACATTCTTCAATTTAACGGCTAATTTTTTACCGGGTAATTAAAGTGCACTTATTATTTTTAGAGTTTTCAGTGTGAACGCACTACTTACACTGTTTATACTACAAAATGGCGTAGAATAGTGCATAAGTATGCGATTTGGGATGCAGCTTAATTCTTGATGTCAGCAATAATGTCACCATTCGCACAAATACAATTGTTGATCTCAAGAATTCGGATTTTTTATATCAAGAATTTAAATCCTGTTATCAATAAAAGACAAAACGGCTGTTCTGGCAAGCCGCTTTTACTTTTATTGTTTAAACGGATATGAATTCTTAATATTAAGAATTAAATTGTTTATACACAACTTAATTGTTAATATCCAGAATGCAAATTGTAAGAAATCAGTTCTTGATATCAACAATTAAATTGTTGATATCAAGAATAACATTTTTGATATCAAGAATTGAATTGTTAACATCAAGAATACACATCCTGAAAATTAAGTCAAAACGTCCATGCTTTATTTATACACATTTTAATGCTTCAATTACTAAATTGATAATTTGATTATTCATTTTATTTCTACCCGGCACGCCTCATCCTCCATATTTACTAACATGAACAAACAAGATGAAAAATACATGTATTACGGTATTTTTTCATCTTCATTAAGGTTAATGGAACTAAAGTCATTCATTGTTAGTTCATGTTCACTCATAGTGCATTACTAATGTTAAAGGAATAGTTGAACATGGAAATTCGGTCATACTAGTTTCAAACTTTTAAGAGCTTGATTCTTTTGTTGATCACTAAAGAAGATTATTTGAGGAATGCTGGAATCCTGTAATCATTGACTGAATGTTTGCTTCTCTTTCTTTGGAAGTCAAAGGTTACAGATATTCAGCATTCTTCAAAATATCTTCTTTTGTCTTTAACAGAAGAGAGAAACTCAAAGGTTAAAAAAAACAGTTGAAGGAGAGTAAACATATATGGGTAAACTATCCCTTTAACAAGCCTGAGTTGGGATGTTTAATGATGCATTGGTAAATGCTGGATTAATATTCATTCATTCATTTTCTTTTCATCTTAGTCCCTTTATGAATCTGGGGTCGCCACAGCGGAATGAACCGCCAACTTATCCAGCATGTTTTATGCAGTGGATGCCCTTCCAGCTGCAACCCATCACTAGGAAACATGCTGGATTATCATTAATTAATAAATTCTGTACAGGTATTGTCTGTTATTAGTTCATGTAAGTACATACTAACATTAATAACTTATAATTAGGACTGAACAATATATATGCAATAGTCACACCGCAGGATTTGCAATGTTGAATTGGGATTATATTTGACCAGGAGTCAGTTCAGAACATGGAGCATTGGAGATTTTTACCATAATGGAGCAAATGTTTATCTTTTACATGTTTTTTTTAAGGTCTGTGACTGTATGAGTATATCAAGAGAGTTAAAGCATTCAGCCACAATGAATTGTACCATTTGAAATTAATAAGAAATATTTTATTTAAAAAATTACACAATAAAGATGCGATGTGGTGCTATTTTACATTGGACTGTTCCATTTCTGTATCTGAATTTCTCAGGTGCCAAATAGAGCTATTTAAGTCATCTGGTGAAATTGTATTAATATCGCAATCTGTATTGCAGAAAAACAAATTGCAATGTCAGAGTTTTCCAATATTGTGCAGCCCTACTAATAATGAAACCTTATTGTGTGACTGCAAATTTTAAATCTAGGATTTACTTAATATATACAGTTAAAGTCAGAATTATTTGCCCCCTTTTGATTTTATTTAATTTTTTTATATTTCCCAAATTATTTTTAACAGAGCAAGGAAATGTTCACAGTATGTCTGATAATATTTTTAATAAGATAATAAGTCTTATTTGTTTTATTTCGGCTAGAATAAAAGCAGTTATTAATAATAAAAAAAAAACATTTTTGGGAAAAAATTATTAGCCCTTTAAGCTAAATTTTTTTTAGATAGTCTACAGAACAAACCATCGTTATACAATAACTTGCCTAATTCCCCTAACCTGCCTAGTTAACCTAGTTAAGCCTTTAAATGTCACTTTAAGCTGTATAGAAGTGTCTTGAAAAATATCATGTAAAATATTATTTACTGTCATCATGACAAAGATAAAATAAATCCATTATTAGAAATAAGATCTTAAAACTATTATGATTAGAAATGTGAAGAAACAATCTTCCCTCCATTAAACAGAAATTGGTAAAAAAAAATAAACAGGGGGGCTAATAATTCTGTTTTTTATTTATTTGTTTCCTTTCAAAATATACAGCAGAGCCAAATAAAAAGCACAATAAAACAACTAAAGATAAGCATTTAATTTACAACTACTTACGACAGAATATTTGAAGATTTAGATCAACAAATTTATTAATCTAGCAATTTATTAGGACACTTTTAAGTAATCTTGTTTAACTTGTAAAAGATTACTGATTTTGCCTCACAGTTAGGTCCATGGTTCGAGTCCCAGATGGGTCAGTTGCCATTTCTGTGTGGAGTTTGCATGTTCTTCCTAAGTTGGCGTGGGTTTCCTCCTGGTGCTCCTGTTTCCCCCACAGTCCAAACACATGCGCTATGGGGGAATTGATTAACTAAATTGGCTGTAGTGTATGAGTGTGAATGAGTGTATATTCAGCTTAAAATCATATGCTGGATAAGTTGGCGGTTCATCCACTGTGGCGACCCCTGAGAAATAACGGGACTAAGCCGAAGGAAAATGAATGAATGAATGAAGATTACTGGTTTAATTTGTTTATAGATGCTTTATGTGGAACAGCCTTTATTTTTTGCTTTCAAAATATAATGGTATATTATCATGCATTATAAATCTAAGCAACTGTGAATTACTAAAGGCAGATTATTGGGAGATTTTGTGCTACAAATGATATATTTATACATGTTTTATTCATATTAGGGATGGGAAGATTAATCGATATGTATCGATACGCGGTCATGCGCGTGCACGATGCGAGTGCATCGGTTGAGCAGCAGAGGATGAATGAAATTTTGGAAGCAAATCGAGATGCATCGGTTTTTGCGAGATGCATCGATTTTTCCGAGATACAGCTTATATTTTTAATATAGAATGTATTTTTTATTTATTAACAAGTGTTGTCAACCTGTTTTTGGCGCATAATTTAATCGACCTACATAAAGTAAGCCTAACGGATTTGCGGATGTGTACACTTTCACTGTATCAGGTGTGCGGATGAAGCTAGTGGTGCGCCCTCAGAAAGCGTGAGAAGCAAAACAAACATTTTATTCCCCACTGAGTTTTAAATCTAAAGTATGGCAACATTATGGATTTAAGGATGGACGACATGACAGGACAGATGCAAATACGCGGGCAGTACGACTAATCTGAAATCTCACTTGAAGCGGCGCCACGGTGTTGTTGTGAAAGCTCCATCTTCCAGTGGACCTCTATTCTGCCGCCCTATGCGCGGATATAGCCTAACTGAGGACGCGCCGGTGTCGCGGACCTCTATTCTGCCGCCCTATGCGTGGATATAACTGAGGACGCGCGGGTGTCGCGGACCTCTATTCTGCCGCCCTATGCGTGGATATAACTGAGGACGCGCGGGTGTCGCGGACCTCTATTCTGCCGCCCTATGCGCGGATATAAATGAGGACGCGCCGGTGTCGCGGACCTCTATTCTTCCGCCCTATGCGCGGATATAACTGAGGACGCGGGTGTCGCGGACCTCTATTCTGCCACCCTATGCGCGGATATAACTGAGGACAAGCGGGCGCTGATGGAGGTGTCGCGGACATAACTGAGGATGCGGGTGGTAAGGTGGGGTGTTGCGGACGCCGCCCTCTCTATACTGCCGCCCTAGGCGGCCGCCTAGGTCGCCTCTATGGACGTGCCGGCCCTGTTCATCTGCAAAGATATTTATTCAGCCTAGTGTCATGGAGAACGAAGGTTTTGAACACCTCCTTCTGTTATTTTTTATTTAATAATAATAATAATAATAATAATATTAATAATAATAATGATAAAAATAATGGGTCTCACGGTGGCACAGTGGGTAGTTTGACCACCTCACAGCAAGAAGATTGCTGGTTTGTTATATTTTTATTAGCCTGTTGTTTACAGTGACAGTGATGTTTCAAAGCAGCATAACACTGCTAGTTCACCACCTTAAGTTTTGAATAATCAGTGGTAAAATATCTTTGTAAAACTTGTTTTCATAGTTGAAAAGTTAAATCACAATTCTTGTTGTGTAATGCTAAACCTTTATGTTGAAAGAGTGCAAATATATATATTTTAATATATATTGCACTTATACATTCTGTTTATCTTGAAAATACTTAAATAATATGTGCTATATGTTCTAAAATGGCCCTTTACTGTAAACTGACACTCTGGCTAATAATAATAATAATAAATAATAAATAATCAAATCAAACTCATTCAATGGCACAGCATCCTCTTTCACATAATCTCATAAACTTGATCTAATAAGTTAGTGCTGAAATATCGCATCGTATCGTGATATGGGTGTGAATCGTATCGTGTCGCATCGCAATATGTCACAAATGTATCGCTAATATATCGGATCGTATTCTTTGTATCGAGATGCGTATCGGATCGGCATTATAGCTTAGATGCCCAACCCTAATTCATATGCATCTTGTTTAACCTGTGATAATACTGACTTAACTAAAACACATTCAGAGAATTTTAAATCAACTCATTTGATGGATTACAATAACAATACATGATGTTGCTAACTTAAAATATGCGAGAAAGATGCGTTGAATTAAAGTTTGCTTGATATTGTGCTCGATCATATTAACCAGTCAAAGCCAGAGCTGTCTAAATGTCATTAAAATGACTGTACAATATTTTTATATACAGTTGAAGTCAGAATTATTCGCCCTCCTGTGAAATATTTTTAAAATATTTCCCAAATTATGCTTAACAGAGCAAGGAAATTTCCACAGTATTTCCTATAATGTTTTTTCATCTGGAGAAGTCTTATTTATTTTATTTCCGCTGGAATAAAAGCAGTTTTTATATTTTTAAAATAATTTTAAGGTCAATATCAGCCCCCTTAAACAAATATTTTTCTCACCATACCTGCATGACGGCGGTGTGTACGGCGATGGACAGGAACAGCATTGTGACCGCAACATCTGGCCCGAGTGCTCCGGCCCACTGTCCCACCTCTGCGATGGTGTCCACCTCCAGTCTGCAGGCGCACAGAGCGAACGCGGAGACCAACTCCAGCAGGACGGTCCATCGGCGCAGCAGAAGACGGCCCGACACACTCAAACCCACCACCGCCAGGAAGAAGCCCAGAGAAGAGTTCAGGCCCGACATGATGAGCCGACGGACAGAAAGAAAGACACAAGCTCAGTGCTGCTGTATTTGCTCAGTGTGTGATAACGTGGCACTCGGACAGTCCACGCTCTTATCACAAACACACATGGGTCAGATACACATTGACCTCATCAAGGCCACCTGGGGGAAAGTGGACTTCAGATTTGGCTCCATCTAGTGGACGATTGATGACAAATTCTGGACAATCGCCGCTTTTAATTAAAATTGTGTCACATACAGTTTGATATGCAGTGAAATGCTTTAACAACCAATCGTGAACTTAAAATCATAACAATGAGAATCTAAATTTTGTAAAAATATAATTGCAAAATAAAATAAAAGCAAATATAAAATACACCTAATTGACTAAATGATTTAATGTGTGAATGTATAAATATATATGCATTTGAAATCTCATATTTAATGCATGTATTTGAAATCTGCACTAGAGGCAAAAGTGCAGTAACTACACATGCTTTTGTATTTTAAATCCACTATTTTTATTATATATTTTTCTTTTAAAGTGTGCATTTAACTTGTTTTACTTTAAATACATGCATTTAAATTCTATAATATAAAACTTGAATCTATATAAATCTAAAAGATAGAAATAAAAAGCATCAGAGATCTACACTCCACTCCTGGTTTTCAGGGTTGCATGTGTAGCTCATAACCAGGCTCTGTGCAACTTGTCACCAGGCCTCGTTGGCGCAGTAGGCAGCGCGTCAGTCTCATAATCTGAAGGTCGTGAGTTCGAGCCTCACACGGGGCACAATTTTTTATTTACAAGAGAAATCTAAATCAGCTTTAATAGTTTGATGCTTTAGTTTATTAAAAAGTAATCTTAAGATTTAAACACTTTCCTACTCAAGCGTTTAGTATTTTTATACTAGATTAATTGATAAATACTGCCACCTGCTGGATATCTTCATACTTTTGTTATCTTTATTTCTTAAGATAAACTACAAACAAATTGTACTTAACAATATAAAAAGTATCCTTTATTACTGATTTAGATTATACTTTATTCAAGTTTTTTTGTTGATGATCTCACTTAAAAATGGAGAAGTATATTTAAAATATTTGTAATATTTTATTTATCTAATATAAACATTTTTATGGATACTTTCACAAATGTGAAAAAGGATTACATTTATAAAAATGATTATTAAAGCTTTTTGACAAAAAAGTTTCAATAATATTTTAACACTTTATTACACAACCATAAAACAGGTTATTTCTTTACAAAAAAAAGGATTAATTAATTATCGCAAACAAATGAGCCTTTGAACTAAAGTGCTACCAAGTTTGAATAAAAAGTTATAATTAAAAACATTTTAATAATTTAAAAGCAATAATTTTATTAAGTAAAAACTTTAAACATGTTTTAATATAAAATATGTGTAAAATAACCTATAAATTATATAAAACGTAAAAACAGTTTTATGTAACACATAAATGGAATAATAATTTTAATCACTTAAACATTTTACCAGTTTTTAAGTGCAAATATGAACAAAGAACAGCTAGGGTAAAAACTATTGGCCAGTACGGGGATCGAACCCGCGACCTTGGCGTTATTAGCACCACGCTCTAACCAACTGAGCTAACCGGCCCTGAAGACCACCCTCTGAAATCACAGCTTAAAAAAAACAGGTTCAGACGACAACAAGTTTCCTGTTTTATTTTAAGTCTGTTTTAAATTGTTTTAAAACCAAATACTAATTGATTTTTTAACTGTTTTTTAAGTGAAACAAAGTAGTAGTAGTTAAACATAGTACATTATTAAACATTAAAGAATCATGAAACCCTACCCAACAGTCTCTGTTAAACAAAGTCAAATAACCCAAAAAACATTTGGCCACAAATGTTGCCTTGCATTTATGAAATGTGTATTGTGTAAAATTGTTGCCCACAATATTGTAGTAATGTTAAAGCAAACTACTTAGTAACTTAATTAACTTTGACATGTCAGTTGTCTTATAAAATCAAAAGGGGATAACATGGGAACACTTTACCATGATGCTGTGTTAGTTCATGTTAGTTAATGCTTTTACTAACACAATGAACAACACATTTAATACAGTATTTGTTCATCTTAGTTGATGAAAATACAGTTGTTCGTGTTAACTCACAGTGCATTAACTACAGTAACAAGCATTAATTAGTAAATGTTAAACTGAATATTGAATGCTGTACATGCATTGTTCATTACTAGTTCATGTTAGTAAATACATTAACGAATGAAAGCTTATTGTAAAGTTTGACTGATAATATCTTGCATAGCTATCTGAATAATGTAGGCTGTTTAAGCACGCTTAGCAAATTTGTGGAGAAACTAAAGCATGAGCTGGAACTGCATCTTTTTTGTTTTTTATAAAGAAGACAACTTTACCCTAGTTGAGCCTTTAAATGTCACTTTAAGCTGAATACTAGTATCTTGAAACATATCTAGTCAAATATTATGTACTGTTATCATGACAAAGATAAAATAAATCAGTTATTAGAAATAAGTTAGTAAAGCTATTATGTTTAGAAACGTGTCGAAGAAATCTGCTATGTTAAACAGAAATTGGGGGGGGGAAATTATATATATATATATATATATATATATATATATATATATATATATATATATATATATATATACTTTATATAAAATTATATATATAATTATAAATATATATATATATATATATATATATATATATATATATATATATATATATAATTATATATATAAAATTATATATATATATATATATATATATATATATACTTAAATACATACATACAAACGGGAGCTATAATTCAATAACTTCAACTGTATATCTGTCAATATCTCAAATAAATGTGTTTTAGGGTTTTGTCTTATGATGCTATAAGCTGATAAGCTGAATGTAATTTGAGAAGTGACCTACTAATATTTGTTTTGTCAATGTTAAACACAAAATTAATTATAAAAATATTTTTATTGACTCTTCAGCACTCTTAAATAAGTAATTAAGTCAGTTGTGCTGTAAATATTTAAGGAGAAAAAGTGTATTCTCCCCGTCGGGGAATCGAACCCCGGTCTCCCGCGTGACAGGCGGGGATACTTACCACTATACTAACGAGGAGTGATTGTAGAAAAGCAAACACGTCCTTTTGTTCCTTGTTCCTACGCCTGGAGCGATGTCTCTGTTGTTAATCATTACTTGTTTAAAATGGTTTCTACAATTAAAGAAAGAGGAAAATGGGTCTGCAGTGTTGTAGTAACAACACATCTTACCTTAACATTGTAGTACGGCGCACAAAGACTTTATCGGTAGGCAGGGTCTGAAATAAACAAGCAGAGAAATTCGCACCAGCTTGAATTAATATACACAATGTGAACAAATATTTCTTTTTGGACATCAAATTTGTTCATGCATTCAAGGGAAGGAACTGGAATTGGGATTTTAAGGAAAGTTTGAATGTCTTAGCACGTTGCTAGCAAGATTTCACATGCTGCTAGCATATTAGCATTTTGCTAACATGCCCAAACTAGGGTTTGCTAGTTGTAGATAGATAGATAGATAGATAGATAGATAGATAGATAGATAGATAGATAGATAGATAGATAGATAGATAGATAGATAGATAGATAGATAGATAGATAGATAGATAGACAGAGAGCTTTAGTGGTAGTAACTTTAAAGTCTTTGGATGAACTAAAGAAAGAAAAATGTTAATAATAAATTGCTAAGTTTGAATATCTTAACAGATGCAAAGTATTTTAAAATAAAACTAAAACAGAAACTAATCTTTGTGTTTTTTATATATACAATTGACGTGTAAATGTGTGGCTGCCTGACTATAAATCAATCATTATTAATAATTCAAGAATAAAATAATAATTAATTTGACCCAGTAATAACTATTATTAGTGCATGTAATTTTTGTTTGCTGGAAAAAGTCCTTAACCAACAAAAAAGGCTAACAGTAATATTTTGTAACGTTTAATAAAATCACATCGACTCAAAAGAAGGTTTATTTATACACATATATAATTGGTTCAACTGATAATTAAATACATGTGAGCATTGGGATGTCTGAGGGTCTAAAATTAAATTTTCTGACCCTGTAAATAACTAGATTTGAAAAAATTGTGTTTAAACAAGAGAAGTGTTAAGAAAAATAGCTGTTGCATTGGCCGGGAATCGAACCCGGGCCTCCCGCGTGGCAGGCGAGAATTCTACCACTGAACCACCAATGCTCACATGTACATCTCTCTGGCACAGGACATTTTATTTATACCCTAGCACACTGTGCCATAGCAATACTAGACTAGTTTTAACAAGACAATACAAAGATTTATGGTAATAATTTTTTTTTCTACAAATGGAAGTGGGCCTAATGCGAGAACTTTAAACGGTAGCTTACTAAACGCAATCTAGACTAAAAAAAAATGGAATTCTATGATCAGATCTATCTAAAAAGACTTTTTTTAATAACTTTTTTTTTTTTAGATAAAAACATGACAAAAAGAAAGTTTTAAACAAAATTTAATTAGATAATATAAAAAACTGTTAATTACTTAACACATTTAATTAAGCTGCTAAACTTAAATAGCTTAACAGATGCAAAGTATCTAAAAATAAAACTGAATTTAAGTTAAACGTCTGCCTTTTTTATAATTAAAATGTACCTGCCTGACTTGCAAAATAATTAGTTCAAACCAGTAATACTGATATGAGCGCATGTTATTCATTGTTGTTAATGAGCAAAAAAAGGCTAACAGTAATATTTTTAAACTACTCATAAAATGAAGCTGAAACAGGTTTATTTATACACTTAAATAACTGGTTCAACTGTACGTTACATGTGAGCATTGAGATGTCTGAGGGTCTAAAATGTAAATTTTAAACCCTGTAAATAACTAAATTTCACAAATGTGTGTTTAACCAGGTAAAAGAAATCTAAAATAAGCTGATGCATTGGCCGGGAATCGAACCCGGGCCTCCCGCGTGGCAGGCGAGAATTCTACCACTGAACCACCAATGCTCACATGATGACAAGATTTCAACAAAAAGTTTTATGGGTAGTGTAAAACACAGACGGCACTCGTCATGCAATAATCAATATTAAACTCAATATTAGACTATTACAAAAATATAACTGAAAAAAGTACTCACCTCTAGCAGTGCTCTCAATATTTAATCAGGATGTTTGGCCTTCGTAGAGAAAAAGACATGAATGAAAGACATTCATAAAATGCATATGTATAAAAATGCAATGTATGAAAAAACAACTAATACAGCATAATGTGTCTACTGACCTTGACCATTGGAGTTCCTGACCTAAAACAACTGTTAAAAGTTGCTAAAATCCATTTTTGTAGATGACCGTTGTTGAAACAGAGTTGTTGGGCATGAGTTAACCACTAGGGGGCGCCTCACACTCAAAGGTTAACAAATGTTATACTTTACTGCCCTTTAATGCTAAACCATGATTAATTTGTAAAATAAAAGGTTTTTTGATAAACAGTCCAAGCTTTACATCTAAAGTTCTGGGTTGTGATCAGAACTTGAGATTTGTTCTATTAAGCAAACGTAGCTTCACTTGCTTGTCCCAGAAAACCACACACTAACGCATTTTAGAAAGAGAATTCATTAGATATGAAAACTAGATTGTGTTGGAAACTTGATCTGGTGGGATGAATTTAAATGAGTATCAACTCAAGCCAAAAATACAAACCAGTTTTAACAAGAAAAATACAAAAACATAGGCTGCGTTGACTTAGAATAAATCTCAGTTGAAATCTTTAAATAATGATCAATTGCACTTTTGTGTTAAATTAAGACTTATTTTTCTTATTTTAAAACATGACAAAACCACGATTAATTTGTAAATTAGATAAAATATATTTTCATAAACACACCATGGCCTGTATCTGGAGTTTCTTATGATCAGTATTAAGCAAACTCAAGTTTTACTTATTTTTTTAAATGTTTATTTCTCGACTTGTACCGTTGATAATAAGATCGAATGTAATATAGCCTACACGAGCAAACATGTTTAGGAAAACTAACGTAATCCCAGTGCAGTTTCAACCAAATGCAGACATTTCATCCAACTCACTTGTCAAAAGTATGAACATCCTTGTTTACGCTATATAAACATTTAAGCGAAAAATCTAGAGGAGGTTTAACGTTAGGCTATCTTTTTTTCATCATCCAAACTTAAAGTAAATAAGTAACTAAATTATGTCAGCGTGTTTAAGGAAACTAACGTTAATATAATTAAATCACCTGTCCAAGTAGTTTTCCAAACAAATGCACATTCACCACCTCGCCGAAAATATGAACATTATTCTTTGCATTAATAGTAGTCACATTTAAGCAAAATTCTCGACGAGGTTTAACATTAATTTAGGCCTTATTTTTTTTTATTACCGTCCATCATCAAAAGCCTAACGTTTAAAACAACTTACGTTAACCTAATATAATAACATTGCCTGTCCAGACAAGTTCACAACCAAACGCAGACATTTCAGCTACCAAATATATGAGCATCATTGTTTACATTAGCATAGGCGTCACATTTAAGCGAAAAAAAAACTTCACGAGGTTTAACGTTGACGTAGGCCCTCTTTTACGGTCCATCACTCAAACTTGAAGTAAATAAATACTGTTTTAATGAAATAGCGCAAAAAGTCTACTTTTTAAAACTTTAAAGAAAACTAATTAAGTAAATCACCTGTCGAGTAGGGTTTTTAACCTAATGCATCCACTCACCAACAGGTTGAAACCGATCAAACTTCAGACATCCACCAAATACGTCCGAATGTTGATTTCGACGCCAAATTACGTGTATATCGTCAGAATGTCGCTCATAAGTGCATTTCTAATAAGAATGGACCATTTTGTCCATGAACAATCGTCAATTTCGCAACTTTCGCGTCCTCTGGTGATTTTCGCGTCCGTCACAATCGACCGTTGAAGTTAGAATCCTAGCGGCGGGAAGAAGGATACAGCTCATAAAACAATAATCACTACCTAATATTTAATTTTGAATAAAATATTTTGTTAATATTGCTCGACTGTCTGTTTTTGCAAGTAATTACAATCTGTTCTAAAGAGTCATTCCTAGTTAAATAAAAAAATAAGTATTTTTTTTGATTGCTGGTGGTTTTCCCTGTAGGAAAGAGGTAAATTTGATCATTTTTACTGTTGATCATCAGTTGGTTGCATTAACCCTTTAGATAGGCCCATGCAAAAAAGTTTCTAGCTTTTATATGGAGTTTAATAGAGTGTGCATAAATACACTTACTAAATTTATTATGTTCTGAGAGCTGAGATGCACGTTTAGATTTTCTCAGACATATCAAAATAAGTATGCTAAGGTCTCACACACACTATTTTCTATATAAATGGCAGACACTAAGCTTTTTTGTACTGCAGCAGAAGATAAACAGAAAACAAATGATATTTTACCTTTCAAGAATGCATAATTATATGGTGTAATGGCTTTGCAATCAAAAAATGTCATTATAATGAAGTCAATGGGGCAAAAACAGCCAGAAACCTAACAAAAGGTTTGCCCAGGGTGCATTGGATTAAAAAAAAAAAAAATTCAAAGCATTTTCCCTTAATAAGATGTCACCAAAAATCATACAATTTGCTGCAACACAGAGTAAGTTGTGGCCATATTAAGACTCAAAATCACCCCAGAGTGCATGAAAACATCCCCAACATGACAAACAAGGATTGTATGATTATTAATAAATATAGCATATTTTACCTCTCAAGAACGCATGATTATATGGTGTCATGGCTTTGCAATCAAAAAATGTCATTAGAATGAAGCCAATAGGGCAAAATCAGTCACAAACATTATGAAAGGGTAGTGCCAAGAGTGCATTGGTTTAAAAAAAAATTCAAAGCATCTTCCCAAAATATGTCAAAACAATGTCAAAATAATGTCGAAATATTCACCAAAAAATCATTCCATTTGTTAAGAAAAGAAAGTTGTCGCGGAATTAAGACTTAAAAATGACCCCAGAGTGCATGAAAACATCCCAAACAGCACACACAAGGGTTCTTTGATTATATATAAACCTTTTGTTTCCCCATTTGATCTAAATTGAATATTATTTCACCATGGTTTCAGGAGATATTTGCAAATAAGAAAAGTAAAATGATCATCAGCTGGTACCATTAACTGTGCAAAAAAAAAGTTTCTAGCTTTTATACGGAGTTTTATGGAGTGTGTGTGCATGAATACACTTATATATTTATACTATGTTCTGAGAGCTGAGCTGCATATTTAGATTTTATCAGCCATCAAAATAAGTGCACACAGGTCTCACACACACTATATTCTATATAGAAGGCAGAAACTAAACTTTTTTGCACTGCAACAGAAAAATCAACAGAAAAAAATGATATTTACCTCTTAAGAATGCATGATTATATGGTGTCATGGCTTTGCAATCAAAAATGTCATTATAATGAAGTCAATGGGGCAAAAACAGCCACAAACATAATGAAAGGGTAGTGCCCAGAGTGCATTGGATTTTTCAAAATGTTCAAAGCATTTTCCCAAAATGTTTTAAAATAAGACATCACCAACAAACATTTCATTTGCTAAGAAAACAGAGAAAGTTGTGGCCAAATTAAGACTCAAAATCACCCCAGAGTGCATGAAAACATCCCCAACATGACAAACAAGGATTGTTTGATTAATAATAAATATAGCATATTTTACCTCTCAAGAACGCAGTATTATATGGTGTCATGGCTTTGCAATCAGAAAAATGTCATTATAATGAAGCCAATAGGGCAAAATCAGTCACAAACGTTATGAAAGGGTAGTGCCAAGAGTGCATTGGTTTAAAAAAAAATGTTTAAAGCATCTTCCCAAAATATGTCAAAATAATGTCAAAATATTCACCAAAAAATCATTCCATTTGTTAAGAAAACAAAGTTGTGGCGGAATTAAGACTTAAAAATGACCCCTGAGTGCATGAAAACATCCCAAACAGCACACACAAGGGTTCTTTGATTATATATAAACCTTTTGTTTCCCCATTTGATCTAAATTGAATATTATTTCACCATGGTTTCAGGAGATATTTGCAAATAAGAAAAGTAAAATGATCATCAGCTGATACCATTAACTGTGCAAAAAAAGTTTCTAGCTTTTATACGGAGTTTTATGGAGTGTGTGTGCATGAATACACTTATATATTTATACTATGTTCTGAGAGCTGAGCTGCATATTTAGATTTTCTCAGCCATCAAAATAAGTGCACACAGGTCTCACACACACTATATTCTATATAGAAGGCAGAAACTAAACTTTTTTGTACTGCAACAGAAAAATCAACAGAAAAAATGATATTTTACCTCTTAAGAATGCATGATTATATGGTGTCATGGCTTTGCAATCAAAAATGTCATTATAATGAAGTCAATGGGGCAAAAACAGCCACAAACATAATGAAAGGGTAGTGCCCAGAGTGCATTGGGATTTAAAAAATGTTCAAAGCATTTTCCCAAAATGTGTCAAAATAAGATATCACCCAACAAACATTCCATTTGCTAAGAAAACAGAGAAAGTTGTGGCCAAATTAAGACTCAAAACTACCCCAGAGTGCATGAAAACATCCCCAACATGACAAACAAGGATTGTTTGATTATTTAAAAACCCCATTTGATCAAAACTGAAAATGATTTCACCATGGTTTAAGGAGATATTTGCAAATAAGACAAGAAAAGTGTATTATATTTACCTCTGAGAAGCAGGAAGTGAAATCACCTTTGACGGGAAACACACCACATAGACCTGAACAAGTACTGATCATCTCACGAATACTACTTTGATGTGATATTTACTACCAAAAACCCTCCACACACACACAAACACAAATGTTAAAAAAGTCAAGCACTCAGAGTAATGTGCAAATTAATCAAGTTATAATGAATGAGTGTTTACGCTCTTTTAAAAAAACTCATTAATTTACAGAAGCATGGCACAATTACTATAAATGTCACGGCATAACAGGAACGACCCCATTAACTCATGAAAGTTTATTCTGATGTCAAGTTTCAAGTCCTCTTTTAATGAAGAACAAGAGATGTACACAGACGTTGCAATGACCATGGATTGTTCACAGAGTTTGCAGGAGTCCGGATTTTACTTGCAAAACGAGTGAGACCGACAAGCATAAAAATAGTCATCAATTCTTACATCATGACAACCGCATTTACTTAAACCGTTACTAAAAGGACAACAGAAGAGTGTTCATGTACACAAACATACACAATAATCTAATCTACAGTACGCATCCCTGTTTCATTGCTAACTACGTCAACTGAAATGCTACGCTTCTTCGGAGTACGTCATCCTATACATACAACTTCATCACATGAAAGTTTCGTCACGTCTCAGGTTAGAGGAAGTTCGATGGCAAAATAATCTGCTCGTTTCTGACAGAGTATATAAAGGTGTTTGCTGGAATAACAACAAAGGCACGAGTGACTACAAAAAATCATTCACTGCTCGCAGTTGGCGTGTATTGGTAAGGTGCTCTTCCCTTCGGGTCAAGAACAGGAGTAGGCTACACAGTTTTCAGTCGTGATTCTGGCTACAGAAAGACTAGCAAAACAACGTCTCCAGCTGCATCTGAATTCGCCATAACTGATCCGGTCGTCAATCATGGAAGATGCGAGGTCTACAGAAGCCAAAAATAGTGGAAGAGTTCATACGTAAAACACAGACAAAGTCCCACAAGAATCTAAATGAGATGGGGAGGACCGTCTAATGGCCCTCCAAATACCACAGCGGTCAATATAGGTTTAAAAACAGGCAAAGACCCAAAATGAAATGCTTGGAGTTTTTCTTTTGGCAACACAGATATGTTGTTGACACACTTGGTAAAAACACCTGGCACAGATTTTTTTTTTTCGAGAGTGTTCAGCAGTCCGCTGCGCTCGCGAGCACAGCTCGTTCCTAGCGGGATGCTAGCGGTTGTTCTTCATGGCGTCCTTGGCGGCCAGAATTAGAGGAGTGAGACTGGAGAGAGGTTTGGCCAACTTCAGGAAGGGATGCTGAAGACGACAGTGGGATTTGATCAATTAAACAAATAACACATTATGCATTAGAGACATACAGTTCTGTTCAACAGAAAACACATTTCTAAACATGACAGTTTTATTAACTCATTTCTAATAACTGAATTCTTTTACCTTTGTACGTAATATTTGACTAGATATTCTTCAAGATGCTTAAATTGACATTTAAAGGCTTAACTAGGCTCACTAGGGTAAAGTTAGGGTAATTAAGCAAGTCTTTGTTTAACAGTGGTTTGTTCTGGAGACAATCCAAAACTAATCTTGCTTAAGAGGGCTAATATTCTTGACCTTAAAATGGTTTCAAAACAAATAAAAACTGCTTTTACTGTAGCCGAAATAAAACAAATCAGACTGTCTCCAGAAGAAAAAACATTAGAGGAAATACTGTGAAAAATTCCTGAATCTGTTCAACATCATCTGGGAAATATTTGAGAAACCAAATGCACAGGAGGGTGAATAATTGTGCGAAACTGCAGGTTTTTATGCAACAATTCAATATATCATGATCGTGAACATGCACAATACAATAATTAAATACCAATATAAAATAAAATAAATACCAATAATTAATATTAAACGTTTTAGAGTGCTGGAGAATGTTCAGACTGCATTTGCAGTGGTGTTTGTAACAGCTTGGAGAAGTAAATAGTTAGCTTAATAGTTCAAACGTGAACATTTTCGTATGCTAACGGCCTAATAGATGTAAAAGTATTGATCGACACAATTCTGTGACTATTGTAGGGCTATTGTACATTAGTGCGATACACACTCTTCCTCTCTGGGCAGTTTTTTTCTGTGTTTTCCAAGTTTGATTGTATAGCTAAGCTTTTTTAGATTTTGTTAAATCTACTATAGCTATGCTATTAATTTCTATATCAAAACCTTCTGTGCGTTTAATTACTGTATTCCATCATTTAGATTCTTGTTTAAATTATTTTAGTTTTTTAGGGTCACTGGTGGCTGCCAAAGAGCTTAGAATGACCAAGAGGCGACACTCCAGTGTAATTTGGGAAACAGCCACTAGAGGGTCATTTTGGAATGAAAACTCCAATAGAACAACATCATATTATAAAGGCTGATTTATACTTCTGCGTCAAACGCCGGCGTATGCTACGGCGCTGACGCATAGCCCTTCGCCGTGGCCGTCGCCGTCACTGGCGTGCTCTTTAAAAAAATGTAACTACACGTTGCAACGACGCGTAGCGTAAGCTCTGTGATTGGTCGGCTTGGTAGCGCTGACGAGTCTGGGCGGGACTGAGAGCCGCGCGAATGGCGCGAGCGATTGTTTGCAAGTGTGGAGTCCCGTGAAGGAGCTCCGGATGGAAAGTTTTGTTTTGACTTTACCTCATAGTTAAAGTTGTTGCACATCCGCCGGTTCCTGCCTCAAAATGAGCGAGTTTGAGCCACTTGTACATTTCGGAAGTGTTCAGGAAAAGCAAAAACGCAGAGAAGAAACTCGACACAGAGGAACATTTACACCTCACTGCCCACTAGCGTTTCGGAAGTGTTAATGCAGACCGACAGAGACAGCGCGCAGAAGTATAAATGCACAGCTACGCGCGTTGCCTGCGCCGTGGGTTACGCCGGTCACCTGACTCAGAAGTATAAATCAGGCTTAAGTCTGTAAAATAAACTATTAAAAGTGCTGATGATTGTGATAGTAAGTGTTGTATTGTCATCTTTCAGGTTATATCTCAGCTTTAATGCGCTTTTTAAATAAATAAATAAATAACAAAGCAGCTGCTTGCCATCGCGACTGTATTGAGATCCAATGGACGGCCGATCGCTTTTACTCCTAAATGGGGGAATCCAGGGCTGTGGCTGGGCGCTGCTGTTGCAATGGAACGTTCTATTGAGTGTCGCCTCTTGGCCATTCTGAGCTCTTTGTGGCTGCTTAAACAATGTATGCCTGTATGTGACAAATAAAAATTTAATTTGAGTTTGGATAAACTTAAGGTTATAATATAATAATGTGTTTATATTGTAGTCAAAATCTGCTCGTAATCCTTTAACTATTTAATAACTAATAAAATACCAATGTATTTTTTTGTAACTAATATTTCCATAGTAGCGGTAACAAATCTGACTACTTAATAAACTTGCATTTACAAAAGAGACATTACTGTAAAGTGTTTTACACTTTATAACTCCTTGGCAATTAAATTGGGTTAAAACAATTGTTTATGCTGAACATGTACATACACAATAAAGCAATACAGTAAGCATGTTTTGTTATAATACCTGTTAAAGTAACTTTTTTTTTTGCAACAGAGGTCAATGTCATGATATTACAGTATATCCAGCGGTGGAAGGAGCACTGTAAAACCATACTCAAGTAAAAGTACCATTACTTGCTCAAAAATGTAGTTTGAGTAAAAGTATCTGTTGTAAATATTACTCAAATAATGGTTAAAAAGTAGCCCTTTTAAAAGTACCCAAGAATATAGAGTATTACGCTGCAAATGTGTTTACATGCAATTTGTGAGCATGTGTGAAAACGTATCATTCTGTAGCGCATTTCATAATTGTTGAAGGCCATTTGGAGACTTCAGTCATCATACAGTAAACATCCGTTATTGTCTCATCAGTGACATTTGTAATTTGTAATTGTTTTTTGTCATTTGTTACTTTCCACCCCTGAGTATATCATATTGTAACATGTACTATATCAATATCATACTAAAAGCTTGACACAAGAAACTGTCATTAAGCCTAACATGGTATTGATTAATTGCTGGGTATTTTGTTTACCTGCAAAAGCTCTTTGCTTCCACCTCTCTTCTCGACGTCCATTTCCAGACAGCGACTTAGGAAGTCTCGGAAGATTGGCGACAACTTTTCGGGACTCTGCAACTCTGGAGTGCCATTGGTTGCAATCAGGTACAGCGCCTTAAGGATGATAGGTTTGGGGTTTTAGTTGCTAGAAGTAGCAATTACATCATCAACAACTGTGACGATTCGTGGACTGTTTCTCAGAATCCAGGATGATTCTCTCTGGGTTTGATTCTGAGATTAGCTTTTAACAGCAGATGGTGCTCCCGGCTAGATTTTAACAACACTAGGCTAGTTTTTAAAACTTCAAATCAGAAAGAGTAGGAACAGTATAGAAAATGCTAATAATAAAGTAGTGATTTCTAAATTTACTTTGACGTCTGTTCCATTGCAGACAATACAACAAACCTTATTTATTGTGCTCCTCATGATTTAGATTTTTTTAAATAAACATATTTGAATTTTGGCTCTTCCAACACATTTCAAAAAAAGTTGGACCAGTAAAGCATTTACCAATGTCCCATTCTTCCTGCAAACAAGTCTTAAGATGGGCAACAGTACCGGGTCTTCGTTGTTGCATTTTGCACTTCAAAATGCTCCACACATTCTCTATTGGACACAGGTCGGGACTGCAGGCAGGCCAGTAAAGTACCTGTATCCTCTTCCTGCTCAGCCAGGACTGTGCAGAATGTGGTTTTGCATTGTCTTGTTGAAAAGAAGGCAGCATATTGTGCTCCAAAATCTCTATGTACTTTTCAGCATTAATGGAGCATCACAGAAGTGCAAGTTACCTTTGCCAAGGGCACTGACACAACCCCATACCATGACAGACGCTGGCTTTTGGACTTGTTGCTGGTAACGGTCTGGATGATCCTTTTCTTCTTTGGTCCGGAGCACACAGCGTCCATTTCTTCCAAAATAATACCTGAAATTCTGATTCATCTTGCCACAGTATACATTTCCACTATGTGATGGTCCATTCCAGATGCCTCAGAGATGTCAACGACGATTCAGGACACCGTTAACATAGGGCTTCCTTCCAGTACAGTTTTCACTGGCATTTGTTGATGCAACTACATATTGTGGTACTTGACAAAGGTTTGTCGCAGTAGTCCTGAGCCCATGTGCTGATCTAGCTTGGAGATGAATGAAGCAGTGCCGTCTTGAGGGATCTGAGACCACAGTAGGTCAGCTTAAGCTTACGCCCTTGTCCTTAAGCACAGAAATTCCTACAGATTGTTTAAATCTTTTAGTGATGGTATGCTCTGTTGAAGGTGAAATATCCAAATGTCTTCCTCTCTTTCTTTGAGGAACATTGTTTTTAAACATTTCAATAATTTTCTCAGGTATTTGTGGGCAAACTGGAGATCCTCTATCAATCTTTGCTCCTAAAGGACTAGACTTTTCTTGGATGCTGCTTTTTACCATATAATAATAACTAAAACCACCTGTTGACATCACCCGTTTCAAATAATTATTTCACCTTAATCTGCTTAATTACTAGCCCTAAATTGCTTCTGCCCCAACATTTCTATTTAAATGTCTTGCAGGAACCAGAATTGGAATACATGTGTGGAAAAAAGAAAGAAAATAATATTATAAAAAATAAACAAGTCGTCCACTCCTATTGAAACTCTTGATGAAGAAGCGCTGACAGAAATGTACCCTCAGTGGATTCTCATTGAGATACGGCGGCTCTCCCTCCACCATCTCGATAGCCATGATGCCCAATGACCAGATGTCCACTTTGGGTCCGTAGGCTTTGCGCGTCACCACTTCCGGAGCCATCCAGTACGGCGTACCCACCATCGTGCTCCTCTTACTCTGTTCGGGAGTGATCTGGGCACAGAAACCGAAGTCCGCTGTGAAGCAAGACACAAAACAAAGCCTGTTAAAGACATGTCTAGACCTGGTTTG
Organism: Danio rerio; assembly: GCF_052040795.2. Lineage (NCBI taxonomy): Eukaryota > Metazoa > Chordata > Actinopteri > Cypriniformes > Danionidae > Danio > Danio rerio. The sequence goes on from NC_141042.1 coordinate 3,214,430, forward strand.
TTTCATTTTATTGAAGACTCGAGGTGTCAAAATAAGACAAATTCAAGCATTTCAGTTCAAATCCAGACAATAAAGAGCTTATGCGTTGGAGATCAGTAATAGGATCTGTGATTCAGTTTTTTTCTTATATTTGAAGCAGGGTCGTCAATAATATTGAGTTTGGTACCAATCTGTACTGAAATTCATACACGGCCATTTCCCACTAACATTTGAGCTCTTAGAAATGGACGTGGACACAGTACTGAAACACCATTTCATAATTTACACAATTTTAAATGAGCAAGACCTTTGGTTTTTGGTATATACTGACCCAAGTGTAAGGCTTTTTAAACCCCTGCTTAGTTAGAGAGAGGAATACACGCATTAATATCTTTGTGTCTGGACTACTGCAACTCAATTCATACAGGTATTAGTCAATCCCATATAAATCGCCAACAAGTAATCCAAAACACAACTGCTAGACTTCTCATTGGCACTTGTCTTACTCTCTCTGCACTGGTTGCAAGTATGTCTTAGAATAGAGTTCAAAATGAAACTCTTTGTATTTAAGGGTTTAACTGCTCGGACAGCTTATTATTCATCTCAACTTGTGACTTAACATATTTGCTACTTGCTAAAAGCCATCAAGTCAGAAACTGTTAAAGTTTCCCAGATCAAAGTTAAAGAGAAAATGGAGATCCTTTGCCATTCTTGGCCCCAAGAGTCTACTTCTTTCTGTTAGGATAATCTCCACAGAGGCAAACTGAAACTTGACCTTTTACAAAAGACATTTGATACCAGAGTTATTTGCACTTGGTTGCTTCTTCATAGGTTTTATATTTACTGATTGTATGTCGTTTTATTCTTTTGATCTTATTAGCTAATGTACAGCATTTTGGAATTCTGTTTCTACTCTCCAATTCTCTACTCTGACTTATACATAAAGACATAAAGAGTGTGTCTGAAGGAAAGCGCGTGAACTTAATGAGAAGCATCAAAAGGTTTGCTAACGGCGAAACCAAAATCCCCTTGATCTTTGTCAAATAAGAGTCTGTAGTACTACAAACTCATCCTGTAAGATTCAGAACTCAACACTGTTGTGGTTCCCTTTAAATCACAGGCCAGAAAAGCCAGTTCCTGGAGGGCTGCAGCTCTGCACAGTTTAGCTTCAACCCTGATCAAACACATCTGATCTAACTAATTGAGTCCTTCAGGCTTGTTTGAAACCTACAGGTGAGTGGCTGTTTCTCAATTCCAAGAACGCAGAGAACGCACTTGCGTTCGTGTGGAGACCGGTCTTGCCAGGTGTCCTCGGAAGAATGAACTCAGGAGACCACGAGTACAGAGATCGTGTCCTGTGAGGAATAAGATGCTGCGTTCTTCCTGATGATCACATGACCTTCACGCGTTTTAATTGTTCAGTTATTTAAACATTACAGCATTCATACAAGGACTTATTTTTTTCCCCCCTTTTCAAAATACTAATTTTAATACGAATTTTAGGAAACAAACAGCCCTAATGTGTTTATTCGTTGATTAAGATGCCCACTGTAATGTTTACTTTCACCGTTTCATTTAGGTAAATAAGTGACATCTCTGAACATTAATAATAAATAGAAATAAAATGCTGCGATTCCCACCTCCAGTCGCAATGATTTCTGGGACATCTAGAGCGAGATCGATGCTCAAGTCTGCATCGGTGCATCCTCAATCCTCTGTTCTTGCGGTCTTGAGTATTGGAACTGAACTTTGGCAGCTGATGATGACGTTACGAGAACACGATGACGATAAGCAGCCACGAGAACACGAGGACGCAAGACCGCTGAAGAACGCATATTGAGAAACAGCCAGTGTGTTGAAGCAGGGTTATAGCTAAACTGTGCAGAGCTGCGGCCCTCCAGGAACTGAGTTTGACACATGCTATAAATTCAGCGTATATGGAAGGAAAATAAACACGTTCTGGAATTATCTACTCCAGGGGTGTCCAAACTCAGTTCTGGAGGGTCGGCGTCCTGCTGAGTTTAGTTGCAGCTTGCTTCAACACACCTGACTGGAGGTATCTAGTATATCTAATAAGAGCTTGATTAGCTGGTTCAGGTGTGTGTGTGATTAGGGTTGGAGCTAAACTCTCCGGGACACCGGCTAACCAGGACCGAGTTTGGCCACTCCTGAATTATTCTATGATGCAATAAGGTGAATAAGCACCGCCTCCACAGAAAATTGACAGCCACTTATACTTCACTGCCTGTTTAGCCCTGTTAATATGCAAAACGGTCAGCCAATCACAGCAGTGGGCGTTTACTTCTGACTTTACATTCGGCCACATCCACTCAACCAAAGCATTCCAATGAGGGTCGAAAACAGTCAATTACTCCTAAATTATGACCACTTTAAACACCTCCCAAAATTCTTCAAATGCATATTCAGCTCTTTCAGATGAGAATCAATCACTTTACTCACTCAAATCTGTCAATGTTTTGCTAGCACATCTATAGTGAATGCACCTTAATGGCCTTATATGCACCTACTTCTGTCTTACAAGAGCACAACTGTTCACCAAACCCAACATGACGCCTATCAAAGCCAGGTATGAAGGAAACTATTCAGTAAGTTACAGCGTTAAACTACAATCAGCATCTTTGTCCTTTTTTTTGGTGGTGTAGATGAAGAGATTTCCAATCAATATTGTGTAAAATGCTTTGATTACCTAGAAAAGCGCTATATAAATGTAAGCAATTATTTTTTTGTGGTTATTATTCACAAAAAGCAAGCAGAACATACTGAGTTTGACAGAACCGTCCATTCCTAGAAGCACGTTGTCGCTCTTGATGTCTCGATGAATGACCTGATTAGCATGAAGAAACTCCAGCGCCTGCAAACACTGAAAGATAACAACAAACAGGAGGAAGTGTTTAGTTAAGCAGCATGGTTGCTTCCTGTTAACACATACTAGGCTTGGTAATATATATATATATATATATATATATATATATATATATATATATATATATATATATATATATATATATGTATGTATGTATGTATATATATATATATATATATATATATATATATATATATATATATATATATATATATATATGTATATATATATATATATATATATATATATGTATATATATATATATATATATATATATATATATATATATATATATATATATGTATATATATATACACACACACACACACACACACACACACACACACACACACACACACACACACACATATATATATATATATATATATATATATATATATATATATATATATATATATATATATATATATATACGCACGCACGAGCACACACACACACACACATATATATATATATACATACAAGGGTTGGACAATGAAACTGACACGCCTGGTTTTAGACCACAGTAATTCATTAGTATGTTGTAGAGCCTCCATTTGAAGCAATACAGCATCAGTTTGTATCCATAATCCTGGACCAGGCAGTATCCCGAGCTAATGCTGTGGTGGTCATGGAGGAATGGAGTGCATGAGACTGACTCCTAAAAGACCACGGTGACAGATGAGTCCCCGCATTGATCGTTTGGGCTAGCGCTGACCTTCCACAGTTGACCTACTCAGACCTTCACCTTCCCCACGATAGACGTCCAGCTTCTCCAGCCTCCGCCACCAAGACTGCAGCTCCACACAGGACGTTTGGCCAGAAGAATAATGATCGTGCCCAACAGAGACTTGTTCCTCTCAAGGTTTTTTTCCTTCACGTTTTCTATTGGTGACGTTTTTTTTACCTTGCCACTCTCACCACCGGCTCGGGATCGGGACTTGTGGAGCTGTGCTTCGATGGATTTGCTCTACAGTGTGTGAACTTTCAGCAGTGAAACTTAAACCACACTCAACTGAACTTCAAACCTGGACTTTACTAGATTTATGTTAAGCTGCTTTGACACAATCTACATAGTGAAAAGCGCTATAGAAATACAATAAACATAATTTTTGTCAGATACAAGTACTGCACAGTGGCCAGAGGGAGTCTGAGCCATTCGTCTTGCAGAGTAGTGTTCAAGTCACTACGTGATGCTGCTGGAGGAAAACATTTCCTGACTCACTCCTCCAAAACACCCCAAAGTGGCTCAATAATATTTAGATCCGGTGACTGTGCAGGCCATGGGAGATGTTCAACTTCACTTTCATGTTCATCAAACCACTCTGTCACCAGGGTTGATGTTTGTATTGGTGCATTATCATCCTGATAATACCTCCTTCAAGATACAGTGTTTGATTACAGTGTCTAGCACAAGTATTGGGCCAAGGGAATGATACTGCAGCCCAGACCAAACCCCATGCTTCAGTCTGGGCATGCAGCAGTCTGGGTGGTGCTCTTCTTTGGGGCTCCACACTGCAACTTTCCCAGATGTGGCAAAGACAGTGAAGGTGGAATGATTAGAGAAAGGTACATGTTCATCACTGTCCACAGCCCAAACTTTCACTGCTGTCAACTAAATATTCAATATATCATTTACAATCAGAACTATTGCCTGGTATTATTCATAGTACAAAACAAATATACAAATAATAACACTGATAATGAGCCATACATGTTGTTTTAGTTTAATATTCAATGATATAATTCAAAGATTCCTCCAGAATAATAGTTTTAATAACTCATCTCTAATAACTGATTTGTTTTATCTTTGCCATGATGACAGCACATAATATTAGACTAGATATTCTCCAAGATTCAGCTTAAAAAGACATTTAAAGGCTTAACTGGGTTAATTAGGGTCAAATTAGGGTAATTAGGCAAGTCATTGTATAACAGTGGTTTGGTCTGTAGACCACCCAAAACAAATATTGCTTAAGGGGGCTAATAATATTGACCGTAAAATAGCTTTAAAGAAATATATATTTTTATTTTACTTTTAATCCAGTCAAAATAAAACTAATAAGACTTTCTCTTAAAGAAAAAAGTATTATACTCTGGAAAATCTCCTTACACCATTAAAAATCACTTGAGAAATATTTGAAAAGAATAAATATTTCACAGGAGGGCAAATAACTGCCTTAATTATCTTTGCTAACTGTATATGGTCATATAAGGCTTCATATAAGATATAAGATGAGTTTTTCGTGAGTTAAATGGGAGAATTGAGTTTAGCACACCTCTCGGCACACAGCGGCGATCTGAGCTTCATCCATGCAGGTCTCAGTTACGACATCGGTGAGCGACCCGCCGGCCAAATACTCCATCACCACAAACAGCTCCTCACCTACAAGAAAACTGCAGCACACACACACACACACACATTTAACTCTCTCAGAAGCATCATTACATGCAAAACTGTGGAGAATAATCTGCAAACACTGACCAGTTTCCATTTAATGTGCTCAAGACAACAAATGCTGTGTTCATACATGCAGAGTTTTCATCAGTCAAATTCAAGACTTTAAGACCATTACAAATTAATATTCAGACGTACACAGGGTTAAACACTAGTGTTTCTAATGGCCTGGTTAAAACATAAAAACTATACGTTATTGCATAGAAAATAAATCCATATTGGCAAATAGAGTTAATAAACTTTTGTTATTAGTTTTATTGAGATGCATTGCTGGTGATAGGATGGGTGTTTGCCCAATTGGTTAACTTTAAATTGACAGATTAAAATTCAGACCGGTTTGAAATGATTTAAGACCTACAACACAATATTTCAGTGAATTTAAGACTTTTTGTTTTTAAAATTTAAGACATTTTAAGACCCCACAGACACCCTGTGTATAAATGAATATAAGAATTACACTGCAATAAAATGCTTTTTGTTTTGTTTCTAGTGCAAATATCTAAAAAAAAATCTTAAAGACGCATTTTTCTGAACAAGAACAACATTGTTTTGTTAACAAGGGAACAAAAAGAAGTGAGTTTTTTCTTAATACAAGTAAATAATACATTTTTGGGGGGGGGTTTCACCTTTATTTTTGATAGGACAGAAGAGAGAATTGACAGTAAAGCATGGGGAGCAGAGAGAGGGGAAGGATCGGCAAGGACCGCAAGGCGGAATCGAACCCGGGTTGCTGCGAGCACCGGAGTTCATGTGTCGACGCACTAACCACTACACCTCTGGCGCCAACTTAAATAATTTTTTTTGTTTAAAACAAAAATAAATACATGATTTCCTAGAATAAACATGGTTTGTTCACCCAAATATTAAATAAACTAAATAAAATTGTACATATACAACTTGACAAAAATCACTGCCTGGAGTCTGTTAGATATGGTAAAAGGCTGAATATACTGTAGAAACATTTTTTAACCTGATTTAACTTAAAAAAACAACAACAAAAAAACAATCATAGAATAAAAAAAATCATTTTTAATAGTGCCGTCATCTAAAGTCAACGTGTGCTTTTATAAATAAAACACATTTCTCACAGTCAATCTGTACTCGAGCGGTTACCTGTCTAAGAAGTTGACGATGTTTGGATTCTTCAGCTCCTTCATGACGAGGATCTCGTTGATGATCAGCTCTTTCTTGGGCTGTTTCTGCAGGTTGATCTGTTTGATGGCCACCTGAAATACAAACAAACACATTAATGATGATGAGAAAGCAAGAAAAAAACTATTTTACATATCATCTGTGTCTCGTTCAGCACCTCCTGTCCAGTGGCGACGTCTATTGCGGTGAACACGGTTCCTGACGCTCTGCGAAAAACACAAATTATTCATGTGTGAATTATACTAAAAAATTCGTTACAGCCAAACTAACAGAAGCAAGACTTTCCTTTTAGAAGAAAAATTATTTCAATATTATTAATAATAATAATTAATAATTTTGTCTACAACAGTATTAACATTGCAAAAAATCCCCAAACCTACCCTTGTCCGATCTTCTCGTATCGTGTGTATTTCTTTTTGGGGTCTCCAATGCTGACTATGGTTCCTGAGGGTCAACAAAGATTAAACCTAATTTGAGTCTCGCAGAAACGATGAACAACAGCGGAGAGAGTTGGTTATAGGAGACGTACTGAGCTTGTCCATGATCTCCTCGTCCGTCATCTTGCCCTTTTTGGGTCTCTGTCGGTCAGTGGCCTTCGACGCTGCGTCACTTTCTGGAGACGTCACCGGCGGGGGGAGTGGGTCGATGACCGACGGTCGAGTGTATACCTGAAATATCAAGCGTTACTATCACTAAACTCACACTTAAGGTTTATTCGTGTTTTGCATAGTTATGCCAAGATTACATTATTGCTGTTATTACATGTACACGTGTCCATGTTATTAAGAGCAAGGTGGAACAAGCATATCGATTTGTCCTCAAGGAATTGACCAAGTTTATTTACCTCTTGTTGGAGGAAGTAGCTAAAAATAAAAACTTAAAGGGCTCATTTGATGTTGTTAAACAATATTATTTGGAATTAAAAATGGTATTTGGTGTAATGCGAAGTTGGACGTTTTAAAAATGGGATATTTTCTACAAATCAAACCCTATTGTTGCTCGTCTCTGCAGCACCTTTCTGAAACACACTATTTTTATAAAGCTCATCATTCTGATAAGCACTGAGTGATCTGATTGGCCAGTGATCAATTGTGTTGTGATTGACCAAACAGCTTATGAAAACTGAGATAGAAAGGTCATGCCCCTTTACGCATCTGATTGGCCAGCTATCTAGCTTGTCATGATTGGCCAAATATCTCAAGTGTGACAGAAAGGTTACACCTCTTACCATATTTGGAATATTAACTCCTAACGCAATGTGATTGGCCAGCTATCTAACGCGTTGTGATTGGCCAAAAACCTCAAGCGTGTGATGGAAAGGTTAAGCCCCTTATCATATTTCGGATACCAGCTTCAAACGAAATGTGATTGGTCAGCTATCTAGATCGTCATGATTGGCCAAATATCTAAAGTGTGACAGAATTGTTACGCCCGTTTACCATATTTAAAATATTAGAATCCAACGCAATGTGATTGGCCAGCTATCTATTATGTCATGATTAGGCAAATACCTCAAGTGTGTGTTAGGAAGGTTATGCCCCTTACTATTTAATGTTTCGGATACCAGCTTTAAACGAAATGTGATTGGTCAGCTATCTAGAGCGTCATGATTGGCCAAATAACTCAAGTCTGTGATAGAAAGGTGATGCCCCTTACCATATTTGGAATATCAGCTTTCAGAATAATGGCCAGTTATTTATCATGTCGTGATTGGCTAATTACCTCGAGTGTGATGGAATGGTTACGCCCCTTACCATATTTGAAAATATGAATTTGAATGAAAAATTAAATTGAAAACATGAACTTGTATTTTATTAATGCATTAGTAAATGCTGAACTACGATGAACTATTTTCATATTTGTACTGTTTATAATTAGTTCATGTTGGTAAATACCAATGACTGTAAAAAATATGGACGACGCGACAGCCCTTTTTCCCATTGAACGCCTTGAGTGCAAAACGCCTGCTTGACGGGCACAAACTGTCGCAAAAGACTGCTGAAATTGGAGCCAGACATGCGCAGAAGGATTGTCTGATGGAGCCAGAGGAGGAGCCGCGAAAATGAGCAGAGTCGAGCTTCCAATCAAACGCTTTATGCAAAATCAACTACGCCCCCCGAACTTCTCAGCATGCGTTTGCTGTCATATCAACACAAATGGATGTAATAACGTTAACAAATATGAGGGTTTTATATATTCAATCGCGCCAGCTCCGGGCCGCAGCGCATAACTTACTCGCGGCGTCACGGGCTGATTCCGGCTCGCATGCGGCAGCGCCTGCTCGCTCGGCCGCCGCATCTGGCTCGATTGACTCGGACTGGAATCGGGCAGTGAGTCCAGGCATCCGGAGTAGGTCCAGCAGAGGTAACATTAGTCAGTCTGAGCTCTAAGAGATAAGTCTCCGGCAGGCGAGAATCTAGCCGGAACTGTGTTTTGCTATCTGGGTGGCTAGGCGTGTATCAGCAAACTAATAAAGCCCGAAAAAAGCCCTGAACTTAGCGAATAAACAGTGTTCCACCAGGATCATGTATGTCAGAAACTATAGTTTACTGCTGAACTCATTTTGTCATGGTAAAATAACACAGAAATCGAATAATAACATTTCAGTCTACTTCAGTCTCCTGCCGAAGCTCAGACGCGCTGCTTTGAGAAACTGTCAATCACAGCTGTCAATCACGATGACACGCCCAGCATTAAATTACTGCTAAAAACAAACTGTTTACAAAAATGAAGATCTGCACCTATTTCAGCACAATAACCAGTGCCTTAATCGACCAGAACTATCTTTCGGGACATTTTATTGCAAGTGTAATTTTTTTTTTTATTTGGACTCAAGTCTCCTTCATTAACACGGAGGAGGCGGGCTTTATGACTTGTACTGCAGCCAGCCCCCAGGGGGCGATCTAACGGCCGAAACCTTCACTCAAACGTAGGCTTGCGGCACACTTGGTAAATACATTAACTAATGAAACCTTACTGTAAAGTCATTTAAATGCATCATGTGACCCCTTTAACAATGTTTAATTCTTACGCTCTTAGTGTGTTCAGGCCGGGGTGCTACGACAGGCGGCGGCGTTTCTTCATCATCATCATCATCATCATCGTCTTCATCTTCACCATTATCTTCATCATCCACTGCTTTGACTGGAGACGACGGCTCTGGAGTTTTCTTTGCAGGCTTCGGTTTCACAGAAGGAAAAAGCGTAATTATAACTCACAAAAGAGCACGATCAGTCATTTTTATTATTTGCACCAGCTAACTAAAAATCGTAAAAAACATTTATCTATTATTTTTTATAAATACTTAAATTATGTAATGTGCATTATATAGCTCATTTGTCGAGTATGGCCATACACCCAAAGCGCTTTACAGTCATGAGAGGGGGGGAGAGTCTCTTCACTCCACCACTAGTGTGCAGCACCCATTTGGATGATACTCCGGCAGCCACAGGACAACAGCGCCAGTGCTTCACCAAACACCAGCTATAGGTGAAGTGGAGATACAGTGATAGAGCCAATTCGGTGGATGTGGATGATTGGGAGGCCATGATGGGTAAGAGCTGATGGAGGAAATTTGGCCATTACACCGGGGTTACCCCCCTACTCTTTACAAGAAAGGCCATGGGGTTTTTAATGACCACAGACAGCCAGGAACTCCGTTTAACGTTTCATCCGAAAGACGGCACTCACCTACAGCATAACGTACCCTTCACTATATTGGGGCATTAGGACTCACACAGACCTAAGGTTGAGCGCCCCCTGCTGGCCTCACTAACACCACTTCCAATAGCAACCTAGTTTTCCCATGTGATCTCCCATCCAGATACTAACCAGGCTCAGCCCTGCTTAGCTTCAGTGAGTAACCAGTCTTGGGCTGGAGGGTGATTTGGCTGTGGCGCCATATCACAGAGGTTCTCAATGTGGGGGTCGGGACCCCCCCGAGGGGTCGCGGACAATGAAGGGGGGGTCGCCTGGTGATTTTCAAAAATCATTTCATTTTTATTAAACCTTAAGACTTACTGTATTTTATCAATAACCTACTGATGAGAAAAAAATAGTTGTTTATAGTTACTATAAACTATATAGTTACTATAGTAGCTTATAGTTACTAGCTCTATTGGATTGCGACTTCTCGGGTAATTACATTATACTAAAGACACAGCAATACTGTCAGATGCAGCAGATTTTGCAACACCAGGTTAAACTTTCTAGCCCATTTACAGCACTGACATACATAAAAAAAACAATAGACTTGGGTCTATTGGTGTGTGTGTGTGTGCGCGTCATTGCATACAAGGTCTCTGTATTTATAACCACCACCTCAGAGAATATTGGGGGTCACGAGTCACTGGCATTCTCATTTTAGGGGTCGCGGGCTGGAGAGTTTTGGAACCCCTGCCATATCATATAATTATAAAATTTACATCAAAGAGACTTAAATATGATGTGCATTAAGGAATTTATTCAGTAATTGTGTTTCCATTGTAGTTCATAAGCATGTCTTCTTATGAATGTATTTCTTTTGTGACATGCCATAGCTTTTTGCAAACATCTGGACAGTATAATTGTCTCTGTGATAGAGTGATATATGTCATTATGGATATTTATTTGCATTCTGTTTTCACCAGATGTTCTGCTGGTCCTGCCGTGCTCTATGGCAGAGGTGTCAAACTACAGAGTTTAGTTCCAATCCTGCTCCAGCACACTTATCTGTAGGTATCAAACAATCCTGAAGCACTCAATTAGTTTGATCAGGTGTGTTTAATTATGGTTGGAACTAAACTGTGCAGAGCTGCGGCACACCAGGAACTGAGCTTGACACCTGCACTCTATGGCTATTGACACATGTATATTCCTGGTTAGGCTATTATGTTTCAGGCTGTTTGTAGCTTTGTTTTGTATTTGTAAAAAAAAAAAAAAAAAGTAAAATTTGCATTTAATAAATATTTCACATTTATTTTGCTAATGTTAATTTAACTCACAAAAAGAAGCTTTGAGACTTGGTCAGTTGATATTAGTTTTAACATTTGATTTTGACACATCTTTTTGGGAAAAGAAAAAAACCTCAAAGCTTTTCAGCTCGATGCCTTAGTGTGTAGGGAACATGAGGCACTGAGAGGAAACCTTTGTGGTTTTGCTTCCCAATGCAAAATAAAAAAAAAAAACGTCAAAACAAAAATATTCAAATGAGTGCAGATCACAGGGCAAGATATAGAAAAGGTCAACGCACCAGATAAAGAATCAAGAGTTAAAAACGTCAAGTGTAAAACAAGTAAAACCATGTTCATTTTATTGCAGAGAGCTGCTAATGACTACAAAATAAAACACTGAATACCCTAAAATTACATATTTAAAACAAAACATTTTAGCCAAACCCTAATTTATTTTCCATATAGGAAATAGGTCAGAATTACAATATTTCATATTGGCCACTTTATTAGGTACACCTGTCCAACTGCTTGTTAACACAAATTTCTAATCAGCCAAATTGCCATGACTGCAACTTAATGCATTTGGGCATGTAGACATGGTCAAGACGATCTGCTGCGGTTCAAACCGAGCATCAGAATGGGGAAGAAAGGGGATTTAAGTGACTTTGAACTAGGCATGGTTATTGGTGGCACACGGGCTGGTCTTGAGCATTTTAGAAAATACTGATCTACTGGGGTTTTCACGCACGACCATCTCTAGGGTTTACAGAGAATGGTCTGAAGAAGAGAAAATATCCAGTGAGCTTCAGTTCTGTAGATGCAAATGCCTTGTTGATGAGGCCAGAGGTCAGAGGAGAATGGACAGACTGGTTCCAGCTGATAGAAAGGCAACAGTGACTCAAATAAGCACTCGCTACAACCGAGCTCTGCAGAAGAGCATCTCTGAACACACAACACGTCCAACCTTGAGGCGGATAGGCTACAGCAGCAGAAGACCACACCGGGTGCCGCTCCTGTCAGCTAAGAACAGGAAACTGAGGCTACAATTCACACAGGCTCACCAAAACTGGACAATAGAAGATTGGAGAAACGTTGCCTGCTCTAATGAGTCTCCATTTCTGCGGACACATTCAGATGCTCGGGTCAGAATTGGGCATCAACAGCATGAAAGCATGGATCCATCCTGCCTTGTAGCAACGGTTCAGGCTGGTGGTGGTGCTGTAATGGTGTGGGGGATATTTTCTTTGGGTCCATTAGTACCAACTGAGCATCGTGCCAACCCCACAGCCTACCTGAGTATTGCTGCTGACCATGTCCATCCCTTTATGAGCACAGTGTACTCATCTTCTGATGGCTACTTTTCCAGCAGGATAACGCACTATGTCATAGAGCTCAATCATCTCAGACTGGTTTCTTGCACATGACAATAAGTTCACTGTACTCAAATGGCCTCCACAGTCACCAGATCTCAATCCAATAGAGCACTTTTGGGATGTGGTGAACGGGAGATTGGCATCACGGATGTGCAGCCGACAATTCCACAGTAACTGCGTGATGCTATCATGTCAATATGGAGGAAAATCTCTGAGGAATATTTCCAGTCCTTTGTTGAATCTCTGCCACGAAGGATTAAGATGGTTCTGAAGGCAAAATGGGGGCCAAGCCAGTACTAGTAAAGTGTACCTAATAAAGTGTTATAATAATATAAAGAGTTATTCCACCAAATACAATTTTTTTTTATAACTTCGAGGAAAAAAAACATAGTGACCATTTGTCCAGTGTAAAAATGAATGTAAACATGTCTGTAAAAGAGGCACCTCTTTACCATTGTTGAAAAAACTAAAAGAAATACGCAAATAAATGGCATTTTTGTTCAATAATAATAAGTAAAATTAGGAAGAAATGTGATCAGAAACTGAGAATTGTCAAGTCAAATTGTCTTCATTTTATCAAATGAAAGCAGAATTCAAATGGAAAGTGCAAAAGCAGAAAATAAACAATAAATGATACGTACCGACTGTTCACCGGAGGGAAAGCTGTCCTTCTCTGCAGATGAACGAGAGGAGACCAGCAGTCAGTACATGTACGACAGACTGATAGAGAGATGGATGGATAGATGGACAGACGGATAGACGGATAGACAGATAGACAGATATAGAGATAGAGAGAAGGATGGATGATCAGACAGACAGACAGACTGATAGATAGATAGATAGATAGATAGATAGATAGATAGATAGATAGATAGATAGATAGATAGATAGATAGATAGATAGATAGATAGATAGATAGATAGATAGATAGATAGATAGATAGATAGATAGATAGATAGATAGATAGATAGACAGAAGGATGGATGATCAGACAGACAGACACAGACAGACAGATGGAAAGATGGATAGATAGATAGATAGATAGATATATAGATAGATAGATAGATAGATAGATAGATAGATAGATAGATAGATAGATAGATAGATAGATAGATAGATAGATAGACAGAAGGATGGATGATCAGACAGACAGACACAGACAGACAGATGGAAAGATGGATAGATGGATAGATAGATAGATAGATAGATAGATAGATAGATAGATAGATAGATAGATAGATACAGACAGATATAGAGAGAAGGATGGATGATCAGACAGACAGACAGACATTTGTAAGCACTCTAGAGTATCTAGAGGGGAGTCCGAGGTCAGGTAGGTCTCGAGAACTCCCCTGCTTGTCACCGTGAGAAGTGTAAACTAAGCTTGTACTGGGTGATGATTTGTTTTAGTCGATTAGCTATGGTTTATGTTTTTGGACGATGGGAGGAAACCGGGGAACCCGGGGGAAACCCACGCGAACACGCGGAGAACATTTAAACTCCGCACAGAAACACCAATCGGCCCGATAGGTTGGACCGGCGGTGTTCTTGCTGTGAGGCAACAGTGCTAGCCACTGGGCCACCGTGTCGCCCAATCAGAAAAAAGGGGGAGGGGCTTCAAGACGACGATAACTGGATTGAAAAACTCAGGTTATTTATAATGCTTCTGTAATCATCTAATAGGGCTGATTACGGAGCTGATAAGGAACCAGCCGTGTTGATTAAAAGCACGTGATCCTCTCGAAATTAGTTTATGAATAAACCGCTCCTAGTTTAGTTTTCTTTGCATATATGGATTGCTTTGGTTGTTTCCCGTGAATATTTTAAGTCAACAGCACCTTTAGAAATATGTCTTCTGAGAAAAAATGGTGACGTGTTCAATACTTATTCCTTCTGCTTTGTGTACGTATACATATATAATGACCATAGCGTGGTTATATACGGACCTGAGGAGAAACTGAGGTACTTCTGTCTGCCGTTGCCTGTGGAGTCGTAGAACTTGAGCACGTCTAGAACGGCCTGCGGGTTTTTCTTCTGCTCCGACTTGGTGATGTTGGAGGTCTGCAGTAATCGAGCCCACTGCTCCGGCATTCCCTTCACACCCACAAAACAAACGTTTTTATTTAAAAGCACGCATTTTTCTCTATGTGTGTCCTTCTGTGCACACTGAGATTTTTCACCAACATTAAAGCTATATATAAAGCTATATATAAAGCTAAATATATATTAACGGAAATCTCATGACAACATAAGATATTTTGAGCTTCTTTTTTTTTAAATGTCTGTGTTTGGAAGCATTAAAGCAGGAACAATTTCACACCCACAAAAAAATAAACATTTAAATAAACGTGATTAAATATAATGCCGTCGCTTACAGTGAACTCTCCAGTAACGGCGTCAAATCCCACATGAATGGTGTGCTCGAAGTCTGACGGTGGAGAGATTTCAGGACGCTCTTTATCACGATCCTTCCTGCGTCCACCTGACACACACACACACACACAATCATCACCATCATAATAAACACTATAATAATCTTACAGACCCAGCAGAATTTTGCAGGAACATTTTTTTTTTCCATATTTTGCAGCCTAAAATTATATTTTCTCTCAAAACCTTTTGCATTATTTGTTTGTACTTAATTATTTATTCATATTATATTATTTACATATGTTATATTATTGCATATGTCTGTACTTTTGTTGCTTTACTTATTAAATGTGCACATTTATAGTATGATGTGAACATGTATTACCGTTTATGAATAAAAGAACTCAAAAGTAGGGAGTAATGCACTGTGAAAATTTGACGTGTTTACATGCAATTTGTGCTTTTGTGTGTGTGTGTGTGTGTGAAAACGTAACATTCTGTAGTGCATTAAGTGATAGTTTGAGGCCATTTGGCGACTTCAGTCATCATACAGTAAACATCCTTCATATTTTTCATCAGTCTCTGGGTTAGGGCTGCGCGATATTGAAAAAATCTGACGTGCGATATTTAGCTTTTCTGCGATATAAACACAATTTCACCAGATGGCGTAAATTTTTGTGGGGTAAATAAAAAATCATTAAAATATATTGTTTGGATTTTGTAAGCGTTATATTGGTTTATTATTAAAGTTCAGAGATATCACTTATCTCAGGAGTTTCCCTGAATGAAACAGTTAATCATAAACATTACCATAGACATCTTAATAAAGAAATAAACACATTAAGGGTGTTTAAGTCCGTTCTCTGTGTTCTTGGAATTGAGAAACAGCCATTACCTGATGGATCGTTGGTAATATTTCCAGAACATGACCATGTCGCAGTTTAGCTAAATTAATTCACGTCTCCTCTTGAAGCGACTTGCGATGCGCCTTTGTTGTTTGCAAAGCCTTAAAACATTGTTTTCCAGCCAGAGCCGAGCTTTATTTGCTAAATATATAGATTGTCTAAAGTGATGCAAACAAACTATATAGTGTTGACCTTATTCTCCGCCGACGAGCGGACGCTGCCATTTGAATCTTTTTGGCTTGAGACTTCCGGTCTCATTCACTTCCATTCATTTTTTTGACATTAAAAACTGCTCATTACGCTGCTTGATGTTGCAATTTGATATTTTCTCATTTTCTTATTCTACTTGGTCTGTATAATCATGCAAACATTTGTTTGTAGAGCAAGTAGTTTGACCGTTTTCTGCCGTTTATTATTCCAAGTCATTTCTCCCATAGGCGACTGAATCGGAAGTTCTAAGACAATCGCGAAAACTTCCGCATTTTAGAATAAGGTCAATACTATGAGCAGGGATACAATCAGTCTGAACTGCGAGGTCCCGGAACAGATCGTGGTAATGGATCTGGCAGGTTATCCGAGGATGTAGAGGTGTTGCGCACGAAAGTTGAAAATTGAAAGTGAACAGCAGATGGGGGAAGAGGATGGTTGAGGACGGGGATCGGTAAAATGAGAAGCCGGATCAGATTTTAAAGGTGCCAGATTGAGATCCGGTGTGTTCCAGCACAAATTAAGCCCTGGTTAACGCAGTGATCCTTTTATAGTCAATGGCGACATTTTGTGTCTGCCGGTTTGTTTACTTGTGAAAGTTCCATTGGCATTTTCCCGCACGTTAACTCGGACCAATCAGAAAGCAGTTTAGGAAATACAAACAATAACATCTGGCCAATGAGTGACGTGGATTGTCACATGATTGCATTTTGGTTCTGGTTCTGACCAAAGCAATCAGTCTGGTGTGAAAGGAGCCAAAGAAAATGCTACAATGTATCTTTTAATCCCCTTTATTCGGACCAAATGTCCCAACTACAGATGTGAAAACACACTTAAAGACGACACTGTAGAGAAGCACACTGATGATGTTCAGCCCTTCTGACTATCGTGGAAACAATTGGTTGTACAATAGGCAATATTGATAATAAAATATCAATATATGTAGGAGTATATATGGGAGTTATTAAGAAGTCAATGCTGACAAACTGACGTCTAAAAATAAAAGTAGCGGAGGAATCCAGTGTTTATTTCTGTGTGTTTGTGTTGAAATTGTTGGAGAACTGACTTTGATTGCTAAACGGACTAGTTTGACTTGATTGATTACACCTCACCAGCTCACTAGTACGTTCAGATGCAGAACATTGAGGAAACACGCTGGTTACAAGATATAATCCACAATTATAAGCAGAAACAAAAACTAAACGGATCAATATCGTTTGTCTGTATGGACGCCACAATATCGTTATATTTATCGTTATCGTGCTTGGGGTAAACGGGCCTTAAATTTCCTCATTCTCACCTTTCTCTGCGCCGGAGAAGATGGAGTAGATCTTGTTGCGCTTGCGCTCCTCTGGGACCGATGGGAGGGGCTTGGAGCTGTGATTGGCGGTGAGGGCGTGGTCTTTGGCGCCGCTGAAGATGGTGCTGCTCATCCTGACAGGCGGAGCGGGCGGCTTGTCCTCCACATCGCCATTATCACACATGATCAGGATGAGGAGACAGGAGGAAAGAGAGGAGGAGCGTTGGAGGAGAAAGAAGAGAAAACAAAAGAGAAAGAGAAGGAGGAGTTAGAGCTGCAGGAGCAGAGAGGAGCGAAACGAGAGACCGAGAGATGAGCCAACGTACAGACACACACTCACAACACATACACACACACACAGCACACACATATGGCTTAAGCAACAAGCATCACATTCTGGAGAACTGCACGTTGATGGCTGAATAACACAACACTGTAAAACCTAACAGTAAGAATCACTAAATGAAATAAGTTAGTTTCACTTAAAGTTACTTTGACTTCACGGAAAAAAAAGTTACGATAACTTGTAAACGGATCATATTAAGCAGAAATCAAAGCAAATGAGTTATGAATCAGTTAATTCTGCTTTATGTTAACTCTAATGCTAGAAGCAATACCAAACCATTTGAGTAGCTACATAGTTTTGGACTTAACTCATTTAATTAACTGAGCTTAAAATTAAGTAACTAATACTCTAAAGTTTGACAATATCAACACAAATAACATGTGTATATGACTTACTATGTATAACTTTACACTACAGTGTTCAAACCATTTGGTTTCCAAACTTAAATGGTTTGCTGCAATCGGTTTCCTCAAACAGTTTGAGATATCGTATCAGGTTTTACAGTGTAGTAATAATAAATATCAATAATTAAACTACAGACATAAACCACAGACACAAATGTTAATTCAAACTAATGGACACGAATACAATACTCAAATTTCAATTAAAGACTCAGTAATACAGATTTAAATTACAGACATACACCACAACAGACCCACATTTCACAAATACACAACACAACAGACATGAAATACAGACACATACGTCCGTTACAGACCTAATCCATGCAGACTTAAACAACAGACTGGAATGCAAACAAAAAAAGTAAGACACAAACTTCACAACAGAACCTGCAATCACAACAGAAGCAAACTACAGACAAAACAAAAATCACAACAGACACTAATTAAACTAACAAACATCATAACAGATGTAAGCTACAGACAAAAACATCACAACAGACATGATTTAATCCCACAATCAAAACTATCGCAAACTACAGATGAAAATACCTAGACACAAACATCACTACATACTTGAACTACAGACCCAAATATCACTAAGCGTGAGCTACAGACAAGATCAATACAAACTTAAACTACACGAACATCATCACTGACCCAAATTAAATACGCAAACAATCACAATATAGACAATTACTGACGAAAACATCACAACAGACACAACAAACAATAAATGTGCAAACTACAGACAAAAACATCGCAACATGCTTGAACTACAGACATAAACATCCCTATAAGCATGATGACGCAATCAATACAAAATTAAACGACACAAACATCGCTACTGACCCAAATTAAACAGGCAAACCTTACAATATTCACAAACTACGGACGAAAACATCACAACAGACACAATTTCATCTTGCAAACATCACAACAGATGCAAACTACAGACAAAAACACATACAGACACAAACATCACAACATACTTGAGCTACAGACACAAACATCACTGTAAGCATGAGCTACTGACCCAATCAATACAGACTGAAACAACAGAACCAAACACCGACAAAAAGTAACCGACACAAATGTAACCTGCAATCACAACAGATGCAAACTACAGACAAAAAAAAAAATCACAATTTAACCCACAAACACCACAACATACTTGAACTACAGACCCAAATATCACTAAGCGTGAGCTACAGACAAGGTCAATACAAACTTAAACTACACGAACATCATCACTGACCCAAATTAAATACGCAAACAATCACAATATAGACAATTACTGACGAAAACATCACAACAGACACAACAAACAATAAATGTGCAAACTACAGACAAAAACATCGCAACATGCTTGAACTACAGACATAAACATCCCTATAAGCATGATGACGCATTCAATACAAAATTAAACGACACAAACATCGCTACTGACCCAAATTAAACAGGCAAACCTTACAATATTCACAAACTACGGACGAAAACATCACAACAGACACAATTTCATCTTGCAAACATCACAACAGATGCAAACTACAGACAAAAACACATACAGACACAAACATCACAACATACTTGAGCTACAGACACAAACATCACTGTAAGCATGAGCTACTGACCCAATCAATACAGACTGAAACAACAGAACCAAACACCGACAAAAAGTAACCAACACAAATGTAACCTGCAATCACAACAGATGCAAACTACAGACAAAAAATAAATAAATCACAATTTAACCCACAAACATCATAACAGACGCAAGCTAGACAAAAACATCACAGCAGACACGATTTAATCCCGCAATCACTACAAATGAAACTACAGACAAACATTATAACATACTTGAACTACAGACAAACATCACTATAAGCATGAGCTACAGACAAGATCAATACAGACTTAAACTACACAAACATCCCTGCTGACCCAAATTAAACACACAAACATCACAATAAAGGCAAACTAACTACAGATGAAGACATCACAACAAACACAATTTAATCCTGCAAACATTAAGACCAAACAAAAACAAACTACAGACAAACATCACAACTGACACTTAAACTACACAAACATTGATAGACTCAAATTAAATAGGCAAACATCACAATATACACAAACTACAGACGAACACATCACAACAGACACAATTTAATCTCGCAAGCATCACAACAGATGGAAACTACAGACAAAGCAAACTACAGACAAACGTCACAACAGACACAAACATCCCTATAAGCATGAGCTACAGACCCAAAAAACACAACTGACACACTTAAACTACCAAACATCCCTACAGACCCAAAGTAAACACACAAAAAGACCCAAAATAGACAAGAAATCACAACATTCTGTCTTGAACTAACACAGAAACATCACTACAAGCGTGAGCTACAGACCCAAACTACACAAACAGAACCACAGATCCAAAATAAACACAAAAGACTCAAAATAGAAAGCACAAGAAACAAACACAAAAACTACAGCAATCAAAACATACTTGAACTACAGACACAATCACGATACCCGTGCATGAGCTGCAGACCCAATCAACCCTAAACTAAGTTACACAAACATCACTACAGACCAAAAAAAACTGACAAAAATCAGAGACAAACACCCCTATTGATCCAAATTAAAGACAAACACAAAATGGAACAAATACATAAAAGAACAACAGACCCAAACAATCAAAACAAACACAAAACTACAGACACAATCACAACATACTTGAACTATAGACACAAACATCACTATAAGTGTGAGCTACAGACAAAATCAACACACTTACACTACACAAAAATCACTACTGACCCAAATTAAATACAAAAGACCCTAAATATACTAAATATATCACAACAGACACAAACTACAGACCCAAACAGACACCAATACACAAAAAATTACTACAGACTCAAATTAAACACACAAAAGATCCAAAATAGACAAAAATATCACAACGGACACAAACATCACTAGACTCAGACACCAATACAGACTTAAACTACACAAATATCACTACAGATCCAAATTAAACACACAAAACACTCAAAATAGACCAAAAAAGCACAACAGACAAACTACAAAGACAAACATGACTACAGACACAAATACAGAGTTAAACGACACAAATATCCCTACAGACACAAATTAAACACAAAAGACCCTAAATAGACAAAAAAAATCAGACACAAACTACAGACAAACAGATAGACTTAAGACTACACAAATAATACTACAGACCCAAATTAAACACACAAAAGACCCAAAATAAACAATGATATCACAACAGACACAAACTACAGACACAAATACAGAGTTAAACTACACAAATATTACCACAGACCCAAATTAAACACAAAAGACAAAAATAGACAAAAATATCACAACAGACACAAACTAGTCTCAAACAAACACAAATACAGAGTTAAACTACACAAATAATACCACAGACCCAAATTAAACACACAAAAGACAAAAATATCACAACAGACACAAACTAGTCTCAAACAAACACAAATACAGAGTTAAACTACACAAATAATACTACAGACCCAAATTTAACACACAAAAGACCCAAAATATCACAACAGACACAAACTAGTCTCAAACAAAGAACTACAGACGTAAAATACAGGACTATCACTACAGACCTAAATAAAACACACAAAAGACCCAAAATAGACACAAATATAACAACAGACACAAACTAGTCTCATACAAACACAAATACAGAGTTAAACTACACAAATAATACTACAGACCAAAATTAAACTCACAAAAGACCCAAAATAGACAAAAATATCACAACAGACACAAACTACAGACACAAACTACACAAATATCACTACAGACCCAAATTAAACACACAAAAGACCCAAAATAGACACAAATATCACAACAGACACAAACTACAGACACAAATGCAGTGTTAAACTACACAAATATCACCACAAACCCGAACACAGAAGACCCAAAATAAACAACAAAATCACAACAGACACAAACATCACTGCAGACACAAACACATGCACACACAGACAAATGCAGAAGCGCCGCAGCCGCCTCGCCCCCTCCTGAGTGCCCTAGAGAGCCAGCAGAGCCAGTGTAGGGCACTCAGCGGGGTTTGGGACGCGGCCGGCGGGTTTGGGTTTTTTTTGTCGCCTCACCTATGAAACGGAGCTCAGACTGGAGCTGGAGCCGCTCCGCCGGTGCTGCTCTGTCCGCGGAGGGCCTGCGCTCTTCGGGCCGCTATCCGCCGCAGATTATCGCTGATTTTCGGTGCTTTTTTGTGTCGGTTTGGGGAAGGGGAGGCGCCCAGCAGCGTCTCTTTCTGCCCTCGCCTGCAGCTAACAGACAGACGCTGCTTCCGGTGCGGCGGCATTGTGGGAAGACTACACTGACAAAATAAAAGTCCACCAAATTGATTTGAGAGTTAATCTCGTATCATATGTAGATACTATATTGTTAATCGTTGTAAGTAGAGTGCGAATCATGGAGGTTTTTATTATTATTTTAAAATCCTTTACTATGTTTTAAGTTTGACCAAGTATGACTTTAAGGTGTATAATTAATCACTTTATCTGGAGCATGTTCAGTTGGCATGGTTATCATTTTTATATATTTATTGTATACAATCTGTGAATATTTCTTGTGATTTTTGAAAATGTTATATATATATAAACACTTACAAACATTGAATGTCATAACAAATGGACATAAGTAGCATGCATATATTTTATTCTTA